>NC_133618.1:47679898-47794898 GCF_048593235.1 Sminthopsis crassicaudata | reverse complement strand
CACTTATTTTTGTAAGACTGTGTTCCAAATTTTTCTCTCTCCCTCCCATACCTCCCATTTCCCAAGACAGCAAGTAATCTGATACGTTAAATATATGCAATCCTTTTAAATATATTTCCACATTTGTCCTGTTATGCAAGAAAAATCAGACCAAAATTACAAAATCACAAGAAAGAAAAATAACAACCAACTAAACAAAGGGTGAAAATACTATACTTCAATCAATCACATTCAGTCTCCATAGTTCTCTGTCTGAATGCAGATGGCATTTTCCATCCAAGGGGTATTGGAATTGTCTTGAATCATCACTTTGCTGAGAAGAGCCAAGTCCACCACAGTTGACATAATCTTGTTCTCACTGTGTACAGTGTTGTCTTGGTTCTGCTCACTTCACTCAGCATCAGTTCATGTAACTCTTTCCAGAGTCTGTGTTATTGTTATTGTTTGTCCTTCCTTCTTAAAGGGAGATGAGGACATGATGTGCAAGCGAATTGGATTTAAGGGAGGGAGATCTGTCCAAGGGCGCCTGCCTCACTTTTCCCTTCAGAGCCATCTGGGTCCAGTGGCAAGACTTAGATCTGATGACTGGAGATGATGGCTCTGGATGAAGTGGGAGATCTTGGCCTGTTTAAGCTAAGGTGTTTTTAACAGGTCTCACTTTGATTGAGGAAAGATCTATTTAGTGAATACATCGAGGTAAGAAATGAGGCAGAGAAGTCCCCCCCCAAAAAAAAAATCAATCAGGGACTCAATCAGAATCAATCAGAGATTTAATTGCTATTTACATTCAGTCTAAGCCAATAAGGGCCCAAACAAAAGTCAAACCTGAGAACTTTTGTTGACCAATCAATGAAAGTCAGAATGATTTGGGTTTAAGACTGGGTCCTTAAGAAAGGATCCCAAGAAATTTCAGTGTTCAAAAAAGAAAAGAGACAGAAAGAAATTAAATTCCTTTGAGCAGAGCCTCTTCCCCTGGGTCTGTGTTTTTGAACACAGTTCCAATTCCAAAAATTGATTATATAATTATAGAGTCCTATCTCAGACACATACTGGGGATATGTCTTGAATAAAGCAATGCTCAGTTATGTTCAATCCAGAAACAATTACTCTAAGGCAATATAATGCCCGAAGGATCTGATCTGCATTGGTAAGAGAAGTTTCTTCCCTCCACCATCCCCAAAATGCCTAAAACAGGAAATTATAAGGTGGAGGGAGGGACATGGGTAGATAAAATCCATCTGAAAAACTTTTTTTTTTTTTTTTTTTTGGTGTGGGCAATGAGAACAATATGTCAATAATATGACATGGCAGTAAAAAAAGTTCATGTGATTATGAGCTGCAAGGATGAATATAACCTTCAGGACATCGTTTCACCAGACAGTGTTTCATTCTGAGTAGCTGGGCTTGGAGTCAGACAGATCTTAAATTCAAATACAGCTTCAGATACATGTCAGACAAGTCACTTAAACTCTCTGTCTTCCTCAGTTTCCTCATCTGTAAAAGGGTGGGACAAGAGAGGAGAATAACAGTACCCACCTCCCAGAGCTGAGAAAGTACTAATGAGATAATTGTTAACTAGTATTATCAATCAGATCACAGTTGGTATGTTATGATCAGTTCTAGTTGCAATTGTTAAGTGGGAGTGCAAGTACAGAAGGAAGATTAGAAGGATGAAGGGCCTTGAGTCCATATCTTATGAAATGGAGTGAAAGAAATCCAGGCTATTTAATCAGGGGACAAGACTGGAATTGAAAAGGGGGCATATGGCACAAATAGCTGTCCTGAAATGTCTGGAATCCGTCATATGGAAGAAAGACTAGACTTGATATATTTGGTCTCAGAGAGCAGACTAAGCTCAATCAAAGGAATACTAGATGGTGTGGGGGATAGAGCATCTTTAGAGTCAGGAGGACTTGAGTTCAAATCCAGCCTCAGACACTCACTAGCTGTGTGTCCCATGGCAAATAACTTAATCCTGATTGCCTCCACTTCCCCAAAAAAGAAATAATCTAGAAGACAGGTTTAGGCTTGAAGTCAGTTAAAAAAAAAAAAAAAAAAAAAGGAGTTTCTGTTAATTAGAAATATCCATTACACTGGGATACAGGTCTTCAAGCAAATCTGAATAACTACATCAGATAGATAGAATTTTTATTAAGTGTTCATCTGTGTCAGACACCATGTTGCTACAAACATTTTTGCACATGTGGGTGCTTCCCCCCTTTTTAAAAATCTTTTTAGGATATAGACTCATTCGTGACACTGCTAGATCAAAGAATATATACACAGTCTCATAGCCCTTTGCACATAGTTCCAAAATGCTCTCTAGAATGATTGGATCAGTTCACAACTCCATCAACAATGTATTAGTGTCCAAGTTTTCCCACATCTCCTCCAACATTTATCATTATCTTTTCCTGTCATCTTTGCCGATCTGAGAGGTGGGAAGTGGTACATCAAAGTTGTCTTGATAACCATGCTAAGAGTGTAGTTATTGTGTAGTAATTTTCAGTTGTGTTTGAGTCTTCATGACTCCATTTAGAGTTTTCTTGGTTGAGATACTATTTGCTATTATAGATATATCATATATATATATATATCTTACAGATAATTTCCTATTTCCTTCTCCAGCTTATTTTACAAATGAAAAAAATGAGGCAAACAGGTTAAGTGACTTGCCCAGGGTCACACAGCTAGTATCTGAGGCTGGATTTTAATTTACAAAGATGAGTCTTCTGGATGCCAGTCTGTATGCTCTATCCACTGCAGCCAACTAGCTGTCCCCAAAACACTTTGAGGACATGGGTTCCTGGGTAGGCTCAAATCACTGTGAACAGTCAAAAAAAAGATTTTTAAAATTCAGTAAAACTGTCCAAAAAGCTAAACACTGAAATTAATACACTCCTCTCATAATAATAACTTAAAATAAATATTCATCTCAAAATATTTTTGTCATGGTCCTCTATGATTCTGTCATTTGTACTCTTTGAAGGCATTTCTTTTATAAAATAAAAATAATTTTTAAATTTTTAAAAAATAAATAAAACCAATAAAAACCAAACCCTGATATCAAATGCATTAGTCCATACCCATGGACCCCTCACCTCTTCACAGGAGTGGCAAGAAGTCTAGAAGGGGTTACATAATAAAAGGGAAAAACAACAGATAAAGGGGAACTGGGCATGGAGAAGGGGAGGGAATCACATAACCAGCATTCCTTTCTTCTTATCCATAGCCACTGAGGTTCCCTCCAACTCCAAAGCTCTGAAATGATAACACTCTATGCATTTCAGTATGACCGGGGAGAGACCTAGGTTCTAACAGCTGGATCCCCAAGTTTTTGCCAAAAAAACTTTACAAATATTAGCTCAGTTTATACTCACTCCAATCCTGGAAAGGCATGCGCTATTATTTATTCATTTTACAAATGAGGAAACTGAGAACCAGAGAGGTAAAGTGGCTTTGGGGGAGGGGAGGTCATCATATAATTAGGGTGGGATTCATTCCCATAGTCCTCAAGTCCTACTATCTGCCAACTCTACTCTGCTGTCTTTGCATTTCAAAACCTGCTCCTCAAATGCTTTGTTGGGACAGTAAACATTAATATTTCAATGAATCTGAATTCTCATCTATCCAATCATATCCAACACAGGTAGTATCGGAGGTGGGATATGAACTGGATTTAGTGAGTTCTTTCTTATAACTGTCTATTGATGTCTTCTCTTTTTCCATCATTCACAATTATCCGCAATATCTCTTCCCCTTTCAGAGAATCATCCCAAACGACAAATGTTTGTTATTTTTTTTTGTTGTTTTTTTTTAAGAGGAAAAAGCAGTAATGCCTGTGGATTTCCAACCTCTACATAGGGGTACATTGGGGATATTTTTTCATATTTCTTCATTCAAGTGATGCTTGATCTATGTCATTTTGTTACATTTACTTTTGATTTTTTGGTGTGTTATTCTATTTATATTGTTGTAGTTATTGGGTAGAATGTTTTCTTAGTTAGGCAGACTTCACTCTGCATCAGTTCATGGAAATCTTCAGAAGCTTTTCTGTATTCATCACATTTGTCCACTTCTTACAGCATTCCATTACATCCATATACAAGATAGTTTGTTTAGCCATTCCTAATTGAAGGACATCTACTTTGTTTCTAATTATTTTCTATCACAAAAAGTGCTGCTATAAAATATTTTGGTGTATATGGGGACTTTCTTCTTATTCATACCTTTATGGAAAAGGATTATTTCAAAGAAATTTGGAAAGACTTATATTAACTCATACAGAGTGAAGTGAGCAGAACCAGAAACAACATTACATATAAAGAAAAAAGAACTTTGAAAGGCAGAACTCAGTGACTAACCACAATGACTCCAAAAGCATTCTACTCTCTTCCTAACAGAAATGATGTACTGAAGATGCTGAATAAGATATTATATTATCAGACATAATCAATGTGGGAATTTATTTTGCTTCACTATGCATATTTGTTATAAAGTTGTTCCTTTCCTTCCACCCTTCCAACTGGAAATAAATGGGAGAGAGGAACAAAACAAAACTAAACTAAACAAAAAGAAAAAAGAAGAAAAAAGAAAAATAAGCAGGAAATTAAAAAATTAAAACTGCATTGAAAGAACAGAAGATTCACTAATAATTATGACATCTTTTAAAGCTAAAAATTGAATTTGCTACAAGATCAAATGACCAAATAGTGTTCCAGAATCCCACTCATAAGTACATAGTATATAGCAACACTATGATTGTTGAGCATTTGGCAGTCGGGAATCCATCATTGTTAAAAATCTGGTGAGGAACTGCAGATACTCATAATATTAATATCAATTAAATAATTGTTAGAGTTTAATATTAAAATAATCATTAATATCTAGCATTTATAAATCCCTTCATGGTTTCCAAAACATCTTAATGGCACAGTACAGTATTAGGTGAAAAGATATCATACACTGAACTTTTCATTTTACAGGAATTGTATACATATATGACATATACATATAAATATAGGTTATTATTTATAACAACATAGAATTTCACTTTTTTCTTCTAATTCAGGAAACTTTCTGTAGTTTTTTTTAAAAACAAGGATAGTGTTTTTGTTTTTGTTCTTTTCTTGTTATATTTTTAGGTACCTTTTTATCTTTTTTATTTTTATTTTTTACTTTTACAGAATTTACAGAATTATTATCCAAAATATCATATTGTTAAAAAAAAAAGGAAGAAAAGTATAATAAATAAAAGTATAATAAAGTTTTAGTTTCGTGTCGTTTTGTGTTTTGTTTTTTGCTTTTTCCCCCCAGGATGTGACTGACACTGGCATACAGTTTTATTTACTAAGAGAACCTGAAAAGGGTGCAGGTGGCTAAGACACGCCCCTGCTCCCGTTTTCCTGAGCAGACTATTGGCTGCGAGCGCAGCCAATCTGAGGGCCTCTCGGGCGGGTTCAAAGCTCTCGGGAGCCTAAGGGCGGGCGTGGCTGGCTTCCTAGTCTCTCCATCTAAGGAAAGCCAAGGCGGGCCCACGGTTTCCACCGCGCACGCGCGACATCCTCCCCCCGCCCACGCCCCAGTGCGGCAGTGCGCAAGCGCGGCGGGTCCGCGGCCGTTGGGTCTTATGTCGCGCCGGGCCCTCCGGAGGCTGCGGGGAGAACAGCGGGGCCAGGAGCCCCTAGAGCCCGGGGCCCTGCGCCTAGGTCTCGAGGATCGTGATGACGGCGGCGAGGAGGACGACGAGGAAGTGGGACAGCTGCCGAGCGACCCTCGACGGAGGAGGGGGAGGAGGGAGCGCAGCGCCATAAGCAACTTGTACGAGCTGGTGAGGAGCCGCCGAAGGGAGGGGCCGGAGGGGGGAGGGGGATAGGAATAAGAAGATAGAAGAGGGAAGGAAATAGAGGGGGGGAGGGGGGGAGAGGGCGGGGCCCGAGGCGTCGGCGTGAGGGGAGGGGCGGGGCGGGTGCCCCGGCGAGGAACCGGGAAGAGTCTGGGGCGGAGCGATGTCTGGGCCACGTCGGAGGCGTCGGGTGGGGGAGGGGGGAGGAGTCCGCCGGGCGGCCCCGAAGGTCCCAGAGCATTCCATCTGCTGTCCTGCGATTCCGCCTGGGTGCCCTCCTTCCTCTTTTGCCTTGAGAATCCCCGGGCCCTCGCCAGATCTAGCTCCGGGCCACTCCCTTTC
Source organism: Sminthopsis crassicaudata (assembly GCF_048593235.1). Taxonomy (NCBI): domain Eukaryota; kingdom Metazoa; phylum Chordata; class Mammalia; order Dasyuromorphia; family Dasyuridae; genus Sminthopsis; species Sminthopsis crassicaudata. The sequence continues at coordinate 47,788,711 of NC_133618.1, read as the reverse complement.
CGAGGCCCCGAACCCGGAGTTCTAGTGGGGCCGTGAACTTGGGAGGGGAAAAATAGGAGTGTGTTATTATCTTTACCTTATCCACCTAAGAGAAACCTCTATGTCTATAGATAGAAATCTTTATGCTTATTTTGTTAATATTTGTACAGATGTCCGTCTTAAATCTCTAGATTTTACCTATAGAAATCTATAGATAACTGTATGGAAATGTCTATGTAAATAACTACATATTTATAAGTAGAAATCTCTATGACCGAATCTTGCTAGACAACTAGATCTTATAGATAGAAATCTACATGACTGTCTATATCTGTAAATATCTGCAGATAGACTTAGAAATATAATCTATATCGCTATCTTGTTGATATCAGTGTGGGTGTCTATCAATATCAAGATGTAGCTATAGCTAGATCTCTGTATCTGCATATGGAGATCTATAAGTTAATCTATAGTTAGATATCACCTATAGATATCTCTACAAATTACACATTTATCTATCTACACATTAACTACGTTTATAGATATCTATACTTACATAGGTACCTATCTATATTGATCTATGTTGAACAGATTAATCTAGATTAATCTTCAGACATATTTCTTTCTCTTTTTAGAAACGCTCCCTCTTTTTTGTGCCCATTATTTTTCCCAATAGAGTCTCAGCTTTTTAAAGACAGATTGTTTATTTTTTAACCTCCACTTCCTAATAGTGTGCTTTGTATGTTTTAGGCATTACATCATTTGTTTATTTAGTTGAATCAGCCCTAAGAAAGAGCACTAATTTAACTTCCTCATTTTGCAGATGAGGAAATTGAGGCCTAGAGAAAGGAGATAGACTAGAAGATACTTGAAGTCCCTTCTGGATCCTATGATCCTAAAATTACTTGCCAGGAAGTAAGTAGGAAGAAAGATTTGGGAACAGTGATAAGGGGGAGGAAAAAGGAGGTGACTTCTTATTTTCTTTTTTCACCACTAAAATTTTTATTACGTTGTTGATGATTGAGAATTAATAACAGGAGGATTGTAACCAAGTAATAATAGTCTATATTTATATAGTGCTTACATGGTTTATGGATTAGATAAATAACCCTGTGAGGTAAATGGTACAGTTACTTTTATTCCAGCTTAACATATGAGAAACCTGAAGTGTTGTAGGAAATATCTGAGACCTCGAGAGAGCACCCTCCCAGCTTTTAACCATTGTGTAAATTTAGGAATCATGGAGGAAATCTGATTCAGATTGGCAATAGTATTTAATTTGTCAGAGGACATACTTTAAAAGGGCAGAGGTGAGATATTGTGACAGCAACTGGAGATTAAAAGACAAGTAAAATGGAATTCCCGATGTCAAACAGTGGACATTCTAAGGGAATACAGCACATATAGAAGCAACCAAAAGTATATGCAAAATAATTTTAGAAGTATTGACAACTAGGGGGAATCAGAAGAACAGAGAGACCAAGAAAGACTGAGACTGGATGCATGCTAGTGCTCTCAACAGAATTAAAGGAGATTTTTGGGGGGAGGATATGAATCCAATTTTGGACTTGCTTGAGTTAGCCAGCAGGTAAAGATGAGGCCTTGGAATTCAGAAGAGACTTCAGGTTGAATTTATGCATATAAATAATAATGACCCAATGGAAGCTAGTGGCATCACCAGAAAAGAAAGAGGGTTTGAGAGAGAACTCTGGGGAGTAATATTTATGGTTAGGAATTGAATGATGGTCTAATAAAGGAGACAAGGGGATGTTCAGACAGGTAAGAGAATAGCTAACAAAGGCTTTATCCCGGAAAGGTTCTGGGAGTGGAGCTAGTTGATGCTCCCCCAAGTTTCAGAGAGGAGAGGTAGAATGAGGACTTGGATGAAAGCCATTGAATTGAGCATTTAAGAAGATCTTGTTAATCTTGGAGAACATAGTTTAAGTCAGAAGGGGGAGGAGGCAACTTAGTGACATATAGTTAGAGTGCTGATTCTGGAGCCAGGAGGACCTGAGTTTTAATCTGTCCTCAGACACTTGACACTTACTAGCTGTGTGACCCTGGGCAAGTCATTGATTTAAATAAATAGCAAATTTCTAATGTTCCCATTTGCTTGACTTTCTCTAGGTGCCTGTGGCAGGAAGTCAGGAGAGGTGAAAATGGAAGGTGCAAGAAAGAGTAACCTAGAGTTGAGATTTTGAAAATCATGTCCAAGATAGGACAAGGATAAAAATTATAATTAAACTGAATGCTTGTGTGGCTGACTTTGAAGGGATAAAATGTTGAGACTGGAATGGAATGGAATAAGAGACTAAAGGTCATGTGAAATGGGAAGAGTAGGGATAGGTGGAGTAAGGAAGAGGGAGAAATAGAAAAAGAGCTCAGCATCATGGCAGGAGGACACTTGGTCATGATGAGATCAAAAGTATAATGAGTAAAGATGGAGGTATTGGGTGAGGCTAATTAACTATTTAACAAGGTCATTTGACAAATTATAAACTTGGTGTCAGAGCAGGACGTCAGAATGGTAAAAATTCCAGAAGCAGAGTTGTCAAAGTACCATGATTGAATTTTGGTGTTTTTTTGTTTTGTTTTGTTTTTTGTTTTTTCTTGATTAGTTGGAACATGTAACAGTTTCATTAGTCTAGGAATGAGGAAACTCCCTCTAGCAGTGCAGTTTAGAAATTGAAGGGTTAAAGACCCCAGCTTTTGGGATAAGAACTCACTATTTAAGAAGAACTGCTTGGAAAATTGAAACAAGTATGGCAGAAACTAGGCATTGACCCATACTTAACACCATATACCAAGCAAAGGTCGAAATGAGTTCATGATTTAGACAATGATATAAGCAAATTAGAAGAACATAGGATAGTTAGGAATTGAATGATGGTTCAGTAAAGGAGACAAGGGGATGCTCAAACAGGTAATAGAATAGCTAGCAAAGGCTTTATCCCGCAAACACCAAAAGTTCTGGGAGTGGAGCTAGTTGATACTATCTCTCAGATCTGTGGTGAAGGAAGGAATTGGAGTCCAAAGAAGAACTGGAACTCATTGAATACCATATAAATAATTTTGATTATATTAAGTTAAAAAGTTTTTGTGCAAACAAAACTAGTACAAACAAGATTAGAAGGGAAGCAATAAAATGAGAAAACATTTTTACATTTAAGGGTTTTGATAAAGGCTTCATTTCTAAAATATTTAGAGAATTGACTCAAGTCAATCTCCAATTGATAAGTGGTCAAAGGATAAGAAAAGACAATTTTCAGATGAAAAAATTGACACCATTTCTAGTCATATGAAAAGGTGCTCTAAATCATTGATTAACGCAATTAATTATGAAAAGGTGCTCTAAATCATTGATTAATGCAAATTAAGACAACTCTGAGGTACCACTATACACCTCTCAGATTGGCTAAGATGATAGGAAAAAATAATAATGAATGTTGGAGGGGATGTGGGTAAACATTAATACATTGTTGGTGGAATTGTGAATGAATCCAGCCATTCTGGAGAGCAATTTGGAACTATGCTCAAAAAGTTAGTTATCAAATTGTACATACCCTTTGATCCAGCAAAGTTTCTACAAGCTTATATCCCAAAGGCTGGAAAGGGACCCACATGTGCAAAAATGTTTGTGGCAGTCCTTTTTGTAATGGCAAGGAACTGGAAATTGAGGATGCCCATCAGTTGGAGAATGGCTGAATAAGTTATAGTATATGAATGTTACGGGATATTATTGTTCTGTAAAAAATGATCAGCAGGATGATTTTAGAAAGGCCTGTAAAGACTTATATGAACTGGAAATGAGCAGAACCAGAAGATCTTTATACTTGGCAACAAGAAGATTATACATTGATCAATTCTGATGGAATTCTTTCCAACAATGAGATAATTTGAGGCCAATTCCCATGAGCTTATAATAAAGAACCATCTTTACCTGTAATGGGCCAGAACTCTGTACTTAAAACAAGGATTCTTAGAAGGTGTTAATTCAGTGGAATTGATAAGACAATGGTTATCTAATTTAGCATGGTGATTAATAGTTCTCTAGTTCTGTATGATTGAATTAATCTTACAACAAATAATGGTTCCCTAGTGATATAATGATTGGTTTATACTCTGTATACTGCATATAAACTGGGACAAACTCACAGAGACAGACTCTGAGAAGACGGAGGACTGGAAGAAGGAGCTCAAGCTCTCAGAGCCAAGAAAAGACATTTATTCCATCTCCCACCTTTGTGGTGGCTGGAGACTGTAGCACAAGCTCCCGGACTCAGGGAGACTTCAAGACAGAGACTGTCTTGGTGGTCCTCCTGCCTCCCCCATAGAAACCAAGACACATTCCGGAGGACCTCCAGAAAGCTAGCCTGGACCCCAGGCAAGGAAACTATACTGAAGGAGATTTGGACTTTTCCCCTGGCTGTTCTTGTGGTGATTAATATCTGAAACGCAGGCTTGTCCAGAGACCTCTAAAAAACCAACCAGAACACTACATATACCCAGAAAGAGGACTGTGGGAACTGAGTGGGGATCACAACATAGCATTTTCACTTTTTTTTTTTTTTTTTTTTTTTTTTTTGGTTGCATTTTTCTTTCTCTTTTTTTTTCCTGTTTGATATGATTTTTCTTGTGTGGCATGATAATTGTATAAATATGTATACATATCTTGGATTTAACATGTTTTAACATTTAACATATATTGGATTACTTGCCATCTATGGGAGGAGGTGAGGGAAAGGGGAGGAAAATTTGGAACATAAGGTTTTGTAAGAGTCAATGTTGAAAAATTATCCATGCCTATGTTTTGAAAATAAAAAGCTTTAATTTAAAGAAAAAAGGAGTTGAAGGGTTAAATCACAACTGGATCACACTGTAGCAGTAGAGCTCCAATTTTCTTGACCCCAAGCACTTCAGTCTTCTATCCCACTTTCAGTTGAGTAAATTTTAACTCAAAATGAATCATAGTTTTTATGTCTGAGAAAGGCTTGATGTCATTTCGTGTTTATTAAGTGCCTACAAGTGCTAGAGACTGGAGTCCCAAAGAGTAAAGCTTTTCTAGATCTATGCTACAACATAGACCTAGAAAAATGCAAAAGAACTGGAGGAGTAGATAACAGTAATCAATGGGACTTGGCAACTTGTTGGCTATGGGGGTTGATGGAAGGGCTAGAATCAAGGAAAATCACCCAATTGTATGATCCTAGGTGACTAGTACTATCAACAGAAATGTGGAGGGAGGTCTTAAGTTTTGAATATAAAAAGTTTGGGGTGCCAACAGAAGGTAGAGTTATTAAATGCTTACTGCCAGACAATGCGCTAAGCATCAGAGATACTAGTATAAGCAAAAAGAAAGATAATCCTGAGGGCAGCTAGGTGGTGCAGTGGATAGAGCACCAGACTTGAATTCAGGAAGATCCAAGTTCAAATTTGGTCTCAGACACTTAACATTTCCTAGTTGTGTGACTCTGGGCAAGTTACTTACCCCCAGCCTCAGGAAAAAAAAAAAAAAGAAAAAGAAAAAGAAAGATAATCCTGGTGGAAATGTCATACAGCAGATCATTAGTAATATGGGACTACATGTCCTACCATTACCATAAATTTAATGTGTACTATATTTGACTTAAAATCTTTTCCCTGAAATTGGCTCCTCCTCTTGGTTTTGTTATTTCTCTTTGTGGCTTCACAATTTTATCCAGTTATTATGCTCAAAATCTTGGCTTTATGCCTTGACTTTTCCTCTCCGTCACTTGTAACAGTTGATTGGATTCTTATTCCACCCCTACAAAACCTGTAGAACATCCAGTTTTTTTTGCATTTTTCTAGGTTTATGTTGTGTCATAGATCTAGAAAGGCTTTACTCTTTGGGACTCCAGCCTGCAAGACCTCTCCAGCACCTGTTTAGACTATTGCCACAGTCTTTTCTTGCTAAGTCTTATCTTTCTTGGGACTGCCAAAATTATCTTTTTCACATACTGGCCTGGTTATGTTACTTCTCAGTTCAGATTTTTTTGGGAGTTCCTAACTGCCTGCAAAATAAAGGTCAAACTCCTTTGCCTGGAACTCCCATTTTTCTGTTCAGTGTACTTTTTGCAACAATAAAACTGGACTCCCTCTGCCTGCACTTTCAACACACTCTTGTACTTTTTTATCCTCCATGCCTGTGGACAGCCTTCTTATTCTGGTTAATTCCCATGCATTCTTTAAAGCTCAAAATGCCACCCCCCTCAAACCCAGACTGATCATTTTTGAAAAAAGGTTTCTTTTGTTGTTTCTCTCCTTTCTCCATATTAAATCACTCTACTCTCTTTCTCTACCCCCAATTAGTTCTGTGGAGTCAGTAATGGTCATGGGTTCTGGTTGTTTCACTCTGTCATTTAGCATAGGTCTTTTCAAACTTCTCTGAATTCTTCATAGTTTTCTACAGTTTGTTTAATCTTTCCCTAGTCTAGTCAGTGAAGATCAACTTTGTTTTCATTGTTTTAATTCCATAAAGAGTGAAACTAATAATAATAATGATAATAGTTTTTGTAGTACTTACTTAGGACTAGCCACTGTGCTAAGCACTTTTCCAATCTTTATCTCATGTGTTCCTCACAACCATCTTGGAAGATAGGGGCTCTTATCCCTCAGATAAGGAAATGGACAGACAAAAGTAAAGGGACTTGGCCAGGCTCACCCAGCTAGTAAATTTCTAAAGTCAAATTTGAACCCAGGTCTTCTGACCTAGTCTTTTACTGTGCCACCTCACTGTTTCAATATTAATACTTTATTATTTATCCCATCATTTTATTAATTATTAAATAATGTTTATTTTGTTGATATTGATTTTTTTTATTTCAAAGAAAACCTTTCTGTCTCTATAAGCTAGGAGTTGTGTCTGTGTGTGCAGGTGTACATACATTCTTGGATATGCCTTCTACTTATCCTTTATATTTTCTCCCTTTCCTCATTAGAGATGAACTTCCTGTAGAATTTTAACATAGTAGTACTTCTCTTTTGTACTTTCCTCATGTTCTTGCCAGGTAATATTAGATCTTATAGCTATCCTTGCAATTTTTTGTGTGTCTTTTAAACTATCACTTCCATATAAGTAGAACCCATAAGTGTTGACTAAGTATTGTATTTTCCCCAGCAACTAGCACAGTGCTTTGCACATAGTAGGTGCCTAATAATTTTTTCTAATAGTTTTGCACATAGTAGGTGCCTATAATTTTTTTCTAATTGTTCTGCATAAATCAGTGAATATAGTTAACATTAGTAGAAAAAAGGGGCATATGACTAATCCTCACATGCTATCTATTAAAATATCTTTGTAATGAAAAGAAACAATTGAAAATATACATACATACATACATACATACATACATACATACATACATACACACACTCCAAAGGGGAGTTTATGTTTGATCCTAGGTAATAGGAAGCTGTTAGAATTTATTGATTGGTCAGATGTCACTACTACTAAAGTATCAGATATTTAAAACAAGAATTCATCTTTTTGTGTTTTTTGGCAGTCTGGTTAACCTTAGAATAATTGTCTTTAGATGCATGATACAATAGGGTTTCCAAATCAAAACTAATTACATTGCAATAAAAGTTATCAATTTAAAAAAAAATTTACAAACCCCAGTTAATTATCCTGCTCTTAAATGCTTACATGAGTTGCTATTGCTAAAAGGAATTGAGTCAACTTGTAATATTCACTCCAGTGACAATACTATCTGAATTTATCTAGGCTGGTTCTTAGTCAATTAATCCATCAAAAAGCATTCATTGAAGTGTTTACTTTGTTTGGAGCACTATATCTGCCCTGGGGATACAAAGAAAAAGCAAACCAACCCAGAGTCTAGGTGTCCTAGGAGCTTAACATTCTAAGCACATGGCACACCTACAACTCAGTACTTAAAAGATAAAGTTAGTGCCAGATTTCCTTTGAGGGGGGAAGGAAACTAGGAAAGTCTGCCTGCAAGAGAGACAAAAAGATATTGAAGGTATGAATCCCAGGAATTCTTTCAGAAGTATACAACTGTGAGAAATCCTTTATGTTGGCTATATTTTTATGTTACATATTACTGTAGTAAATACTTGTAGCTTGTTTCCTTCCCACTCCAAGGGCCTACTTTGAAGATAACTTATATTTCCTGTTCTACTGTTTAATATATAGCTTATTTTCTTTTTTACCAATACAGATAACCAGTGAAGAACCTGAGGATGAACTTGTATCCAAAGCAAGGGGAGAAGATTACAGACTGAAGGTACAAGAGGGCGCAGAGAACAATGAAGACACTAAACATGGAGAACTAGAGGTCAACCAAGAAAGAGATGGAGAAAGTCTTTCACAAGAAAACCAGGCAGCAACTAATGCACAGGTATTCAGAAATAAATACAATTCTTCTGTATAGGACAAGGTATAGTAGATTGGCACCGGGAGCTACATATCCCAATCAGTCAACTTGATTTCTTCAGCACCCACTGATTGCTGAAGCTACAGGGAAAAGGAAAAGGCATTCCCTGATGAAAAGCAGCTTGTAGTCTGGAGAGACAACATGCAAACAACTAGGTACAAGCATGATACCGATAGGATAAACTGGAAGTTGTCTGAAAGAGAAGGCACTGAGATTCATGGTGATTAGGAAAAGTTTCTTGAAGAAGATAGGACTTTAGCTGACAACTAAGGGAAGCCAGGAGGCAGAAAAGAGGTGTGGGAGGTGCTTGGAGTTGGGAGATAGGACCCTTGTGTTGATGGATCACAAGGCATTTTGAAAATTGGAAAGATAAGAAGGGGCAGGTTTATAAAGGAATTTGAAAGACAAGATTTTATGAGTGATCCTGGAGGTGAGAGTGGCACCAGAATTGATTAATGGGGGATGGTACAGTCAGACCAAATTGTACTGTTTTCGAAAGACCAGTTTGGCAGCAGAATGTGGGGAGACTGTTGAAATTGTCTAGGCAAGAGGTGATGAGGGCCTGCACCAGGAGGTGCAATGTTAGAGGAGAAAAGAGGGGTGTATATGAGAGATTTTATGAAGGTAGAAGTGATAAGACTTGACCATTGATTGGATAGGGGAGGTAAGAGGAGATGAGGATGGTAATACCCTTGATTATAATAGGGAAATTAGGAAGAAGGGAAGGTTTTTGGGGGAAGCATGAGTTGGGTTTTGCATACATTGTGTTTAAGATTTCTAGAAGACATCTGATTAAGGACAGAGGTGGGAGACTGGAAGTCAGCAGAGAGGTTAGTGCTGCCTAAGTAGAGCTGAGATTCATGAGCATGAAGGTGATAATTGAGGAGAAAGTGAGGCAAGTGGCTTTGCCCAACCTTCCTTCACTCAAACCCAACTCACTGGCTTGTCATGACATCACAGTCCTCTGAGAAAGAAGGACAACCACCAACTACTTCTTCCTTAAAGAAGTATGTTTATCTCCAAGTATGTTTATCAGTAGTTTATTTATAAGCTCTTACTGATTGTTGATTAGCTTTTGTTGTGCTGTGCTCTTGGATGGAGGAAAGCCTGATTAGTCTCTTCCTCAGCTCCTTGGCTTATGGAAATGGTTTTGTCTTTTGGAAATGCTTTTTTAACTAGGGACTGGACTGGATTACTGCCTTTTTGCTCTTTTGAAGACACAAAGGTTGGATTCGTATTTCACAGTGCCTGATCACTGCATTCTCGTTATTCCTGTGTTCAGCCCCCCCAAAAAAAGAGTTTCTAGCTCCTTTTAAAGGGGAGAAAACTCAAAAAAGTTGCCTTCTGTCCCTTAATCTTTTTACTCCTTTATTTCTTTTTTCTTAAGCATATTCCTATTTGGCTACTCAGGGGCCTCTATCATATCATCTATATCATTGAGTTTTCTTCTGAAATTGACCTGTCCTTTGTCTCCTCAGAAATTTAGGAGGTGACGAAGCCCTTTCTTACCTTCTTCAGTGCTCTGGCTCCTTTGTCTGTGCATCACACTGTTCTTCTCTTGACAGCCTAATCTGAATAACAAACCACGGAAGAAGAAGAAGAAGAAGAAAAATAAGAAAACTGCAACAGGAGAAACTCCGGTATGTTTTAGTCAAAGCTTTTAATTGTTGTTTCCCTTCTGATCCTTCAGGCTGCTTCTCAGAGGAGTTTAGAAAACATTAATTCCAGGGTTTTTTTGTCAATAAACATTTATTAAATGCTTACTGTTTGCCAAGCACTGTGTGAAGAATAAAAAAAGGCAAAAACTATTCCTGCTCTTTAGGAGTTCCTCCAATCCCCCTGTACTTGTAAAGTGTAGACAGAGTAGTTGGAAACTCATCTCAGAAGGGAGGTTGGGGACTGGAAAGACATCCTGTAGAAGGTGGAAGTGAGCTGTGTCCTGAGGGGAGACTGAGAAGTGAAGCAATGGAGATGAGAAAACGGAGACGTGTCAGGGATAAAGACTGTCACGAGGAGTGGTGGAGGGATGAGAGAAAAGGATCAAGGTTGGGAAGGGCTCTTAGAGCCCAGCAGGATGGGGCTTGGGGCCTCAGGGAAGATGGGAGCGCCAGGATTTTATTGGGTAAGGAGAGGTGATGAGTGGCCACCTTGAGGTGAGCCGGGGCCCAGGAGGCTCCTTTTGTGAAGGATGATTAGGCGAGAGGGGAGAAGGAAGAGATGGGGCAGGTGGGGTAAAGGTAATGATAGAGTCCAGACATGGTGATAGGCAGCAAGCAGTGTGAGCAAAGTACAACCAGCACTACAGAGGGCAATTGGGTCATCGATTCATCAGAAGGGAGCCAAGGCTCAGTGGGAGGGGAAGGCCAATCTGGGCTGGGAATTTGGGGGTGTGGAGCAAGCAAAGCAGAATGAGAAATAGGTCTTATACTTCAGCAGCCTGGGGTTCAGGATCACTGAGGTAGGGGGAATTTGAGGAATAAATTCAAGCACAGTAGTATGTGGTAGGTGATGCTGGTGTTGAGGGCCCTGCTGGAAATTCAGTGTGCATCCTGGAGGCCTGCTTCCTCCACAGTGGAGGAAGAGGTCATAGGGGAGTCTATGGGCAGGAAGTAAAAGTGGGCTGTTAAGGTGTGTTCTGAGAAAGTCTGCGGAACACTGGAGAAGTTTGGAGTGAAAAGGCCCCGGCCTGGAGCCCCTATCAGTAGTATAATGTAGATAATTCTGAAACAGGAAAAGATTGCTTAACAAGGTTTGGTCTCCTCTTTGTTTCATGCAATTCCTCTGGAAAATCAAGAATGCTCTTGTTCTACTGCCTCTTTTTTTTTTTTTTTCTTTTCTAATCTGTGTTACACAATACTCTCTAGTATTGAGCTATCTCACTGTGCCTGTGGACTCTCTACCTTCTCTTGTTTTCTCTTCTGCTAACTTGGGAATTCAACAAGTGAAAATAATAATTTTATTTGTGTTCAGTTTATTGTCAACAAATGCATTTCAAACTCATGCCCTTGACCCTTGGGATTCTAGGAATGATTCATCTTCTGGCAATTCAATTTGAATTTTGTTTTGTATAGTCCAAATCACAAATCCCAAAGCTATTTTACCTGATTCTTCTCATAAAAAAACAATTTGATTTGATAACTAACATGTTGAATGGTTCTTATGGTAGAGTTTAAAATAGAATTACTTTGATGGTTCTTCTATCTTGAATCTTTTTGGTGCTTTCAGGAAGATGATGGTCTGGAGGATATTGACAGCATTTTAGAGAAAATTGAAGTTACCAATGGTCTGTCAAATCAGACTCATAGCAATGTCATCATGGAGAGTCGGCCTCTTCTCTATGTCGAACACAGGTAAGAGATTAATGGTGTTTTTCCTTTTTTTCTTCCCCCAGACAGATTTTGATGTAACATCGCGCCCATCTGTTCTAGCAGGAAAACTATTCCTTGGAGAGTGTTGGATTTATTTTGTTTAACTCTTCAAGATGTTTCCTGAAGGATGTTACTATAAATGTGGTCCTTCATTTAAGATCAAATTAATCAACTGTTAGATTTTTCAGATAGCTATTGATTCCTTACTCTTAAAATTCTGCTGGTAGAAAAGGGATCACCCTGCTCTTAATTTCCCAGTTCTTCTGATGTATTCACTCTGATAGGAAAAAAGATACTTATACACATATTTGGGATGAGTCTCTTTTTTCATTTGGACTTTTATGAGATAGCATAACTCTCTGTTGGCTAATTCCTATAGTTATTCTTTAGTGTTGAGTGTCTGGAGTATCTATATTATGTCCTAAGTGGCTCTTCCTAGAACAGAACTAATGTGGTAGTTACAGTACATATGGTATGGGGAAAGAATCCTGAACTGGGAGTTAAGATTTTATCAAGTCCTGATTCCGCCATTGAACAGTTGTCAAGATTTAAAGCAAGTCATGTAACATTTCCTGAATCTTTTTTAACCCACACATAAAGTTGGGAAAGGTTTTGAATATACAATTATATTTTAAGTACATTTTGTTTAAAAAGTAGAATATTATTGATCGCACTAGTTTTTTTTACATCACCTATATTTCCCAATCTGTTCTTCCCAAAGCCTCCTCTCAGAGAGTTATGCCTTATTCCAAAGAGAAAAGAATTTGGCAAAAGTAATCAATACCTCCCCAAAGACTGCCATTGTATGCAGTATTCTATAATCCTCCCACCCATGCATCTCTTCAAGGAAATGGGGAGATACCTTCTCATATCCTTGCTGGGGCCAGGTTTGGGCATTTAATTTTATTTTCTTTCTGTCTTTTGTCTTAATATCACAGTTATTTTTGAGGAGGTTCAGGGGGTTCTTAATTACTTGAACCTACCCTTGAAACAAAATTAATTTAGCAAAAACATTTGCAGTCTATTTTAGCTCTTGATATGCTAGTTACAACTTCGTGAATTTCCTTCTGCTTTCCTTAGGCCATAGCTCTTACTTCCTTCTCTTTTGGTGCACCTCCTCCTATCCTCCTCTCTTCTGCTCTCTTTTCACTGTTCCAAAGAAGTTGGAACAGTGTTGTTATTTGGCATGCCTGCCTTGTCCTCTAAACTTATATAGGTTTATAGCTTATCTCTGCAGACACTACAGAGCAGCCATTCTGTGTTCAGTGGAGGTACAAAAGGCTAGTTTTAACTTGAAAGAACATGCACATTGGTGATACTCCTCTTTGGACACGTGAATACAGAACTCGGCTTTCCTCTTCTCTTATTTTCTCATCTTTCCAGCCTTGCGTAGATGAATTTGTTTAGCTTGTTCTTATCTTATCTAACTGCTAGCCTACCAGGCTTTTAAAGCTATGGAAGACATCTTTAACAATCAGACAGATGAGTTGCTTTTTCGAGGAGTAGCTCTCTGCAGGTCATATTCTTCCACAACACAGGGCAAGTACTCTAGAAGCTGGCCTTTTCCCTGAAAGCATGTGCATGACTACATGGCTGACCCTGTAGAGGGCAGCAGTTCAGACTACAGAATGAACAAGAATCTATGTAGATTGTTGACCACTTTTCAGCCTAAGGTCACTATTTTCACTGTTCCATGGTTATTTGGATGGAGTTGATAAGAAAAAATTCTCAGTTGTAAAAAAAGTTCTATTTTTGTTTGTTGTTTTTTATTTCTAATTCTTTAGACACTTGAATCCAGAAACAGAGTTGAAAAGATATTTTGGAGCTCGAGCTGTCCTTGGAGATCAGAGGTGAGAACAAAGAAAGCTTGATATAAACTGAACTACTTTAATAGTATTTAAAATGGCTATTGAGAAGAAATCATAACATTTCATAAGTATGCCATGAATACTAAGAAATAGTATTTTTCTTCATTTTAGAGAAATTATAGAAAGTTAGTTTTAGTATTTGAAAGTCCTTAGAAGGAGATGGACTTTGCTCTGAGCTTCTTTTTAAAGTGAAATTGTGTTGTTTATCTTTCATTTTTTTCCCCAGTTCACATTCTTAGACTCTGTGTTGGCTTATTAGTGACTATTAGGCATTCTGAGATTTGATGATCACAGCATCCTAAGTCTGATGTTAAAGCTAGTATTACCTGTCATCAGTAAAGCGTAAACTGTCTGATATGGGCAAAGAAATACTCTTGATTTGCTTACTTGGTTAACCTTGAGAGTATTGGCATTTTAGAAAAATTAATAGAAAAATTACATCCCATCTGAAATTTTTTGGTCAGATATTGAACAAGAAAAATACTACAAGGTATCTCAAAGAACTTAGTGCCATTTAAGCTTTAATTGCTAATCTAACATTGCTTTAATAGCTTAAAACCACACCAAGAATTTGGGGGGCATCCTGCATTTTATAGCTCTGGAGCAAATCAGATTAGAGATAATATCAGTATTGTAATCGTATGTTTTGAACAGAATGAACCTCAGAGATTGTCTCGTGCAGCCTCATTTTATTGATGAGTTCCAAAGGTATTAAGTGACTTAACCAAGGTCACCCAGACAGTCAAGGAATAGAGCTGGGCTTTGAGCATTCTCTTCCTCCTCATTCCAGATTTGACTCTGGGAATGTTTGACATCAATATATCACTTGGTTTCACCTCTTAAAACAACTGGGGATTTGGTTCTTTCTTCTAAGTTCTCAGCTTTTAAACACATTATTTTTAAGGGAAACTCTACAGGCAACCTAAAGCTTTGTGATTAGAGAATTGCACATTGTAGTGTGGAAGATTTCTTCATTTTTCTGCATATTGACCAGTGATTAGATAATTGAAGGAGTTTGTCCCCAAAGATAAAGCATTGCCTATATTTTTTAATCTGCAGACCTCGACAAAGACAGCGTCAGTACCACCGAAGCACATGGCTGACCACTCCGAAGAGCACCTGGCCCCGCTACACCAAAACAGGTGGGTGCCTTATTAGGTTATGGTCACCTTATGCCAGCTGTGGTCATTATTAGTGTTATTACATATTTTTGGGGGGGAGCCATGCTTGTTCTTTGTAATTTTGTAACATTCATGCAAGATGCTTTCATGTGAATTATCCCATTTGATCTTCACAGCAGTCCTTTGGGTTTGGCAAGAATCAATCCTTTTTTATAGGGAAGGGAATAGACTCATTTAAATAATTTCCCAGTGGTTATACAGCATGTAGTGAGGGTGCTAAAACTAACACCCAGCTTTTCTTGTCCAGAGTTTTTTCTGTTGCATTGGGGAGAGAGAGGAGGGGAAGAAGAGAGAGGAGGTCCTTGATGATTATTTTGCCAATAGGTACATTAATATTGGAGAATAAGGAATATTTTGAAATATACTAGGCATATAGTTATTAAGTTTAATAGCTTTTGGGGGCAGATAGGTGGCTCAGTGGATAGAGCACCAGCCTTGAATTCAGGAGGACCAGAGTTCAAATCTGGTCTCAGACATTTAACACTTCCTAGCTGTGTAACCCTGGGCAAGTCACTTAACCTCAGCCTCAGGGGAAAAAAAAAAAGTTTAATAGCTTTTAAAGCACAAATTTAAGGTTAACCCTAACCCCATATTAAGATTTTTGAAATATCCTGCATATTTTTCAATATTTTGGTTTTTAAAATTAACTTTTTTTTTTCCCTTTAGATCTTTGCAACATAGGAATCAGTTTAGTTTTCAAACTATTTGATATATAGTGAATTTAGCATGACATAGGAGATATGTGTCCATGTTTATGCCTAGATTATGAGTATAGGCAATTTGTGGTTTTTCCTTCATTGTCATATTTTTCAGTTTTCTCACATCTTCAGCAAAAAAAGAAAAATCTTTTTCAAGCTATAGGCAATAATCTTTGGGATGGTTATTTGGTTTGTGGTGTCTATATGGTAATAGTGTCTTGTGTTAAGATGTCCAACCAGGGCATCACTTGTGAGAAGATGGGGTTCAGCTATTTTATAAGGACAAGTTAAAGCTGGATTTTTTCAGGTTGGTCAGAAGAATTAAGATTTGTAAGTTTGCATATGAAAATGGAATGGTTTACACCTATCCAACACTATTCCTTAATGGAATAGGAGAGAAAGAAGTGCCTTTCCCCCTTCTTTACTAAAAAAGACCTAAAACTTATGTAGGTACGCCATCAAACTTATCCCCTCAAGTCAAAGGGAATGGTATTTCCTCTGTGCCATTTCATGTTGCACTCCCATTTGGGTACATTTTTTCCACGATTCCCTCCTCCCCCCAAGGCAGTTCTTAGATAATCATTTTAATTTATTGTCACATGAATACAGTTTTTGTATAAGAGTATGTATTAAAATGTGGGTGTCAACATTCCCATCTCTCAACAACCTTACACACATTGTTTTTAAAGTGGTCCAGAGCTGTTAGTTTTATATGCAAGTTTCTGAATCAGGCCTATATTGTAATTCAAAATATCACTGTGAATGTTAGACATTTTTTTCTAAAGTGGATCATAATGCATATATAAAATTAAATTATTTTATAGTTTTAGGTTAAACCACTTTGAATTAAGTTTGGTAATGTTTCAGAAAAGGATCTAAATCTAAAACAAGCATTAAAATCCTGGAATTTGGGAATAGAGTTGAGAATATTAGCTAATAGAAAACAGCTTTAAGTCCTCAAGAAAAGAAGGCCTTACTAACCATAAGTATTCTTTGTTATTAATACATGTAACTGTGAGTTATAATTTGGAGCTATTATAATTCTACTGAAACTGACTAGGATTGACTTGGTTCACCGATAGAATTTCCACTAATTTTAGGTATTACAATGCGAGTGCTGGAATCCAAAAGGGGAGTTCAGCACTTCACATTTGAACACCACCGAGAGTACCAGCAGGTGCAGTTCCAGTTCCTGAGTGCAGTGGAGTCTATGGACCCCAATAATATTGTGGTATGTCATGAAGAGAGAATGGCTACTCTGAAATGTTCAGTTCATCCCATTGGGCCCCTGTCCTGTTGTGGTAACAACCACCCGTTCCCTGGGCTGCCCCAGCCAAAGGAAAGAAAGTAGAGAACAAGCTTTCAAGCCAAACAGTATGCGAAATAAGAAAGCTCCTTTGTGTGAGTTCTTTCAGCTGAGGAAGTGGGAAATGATTATATAAATAAGTGTGAGATGACCTTTAAAGACAGAGTTTAGCTACCAGCTGTTCTATTTTTAAACCTTTTTCTTTGGAAGAAAGCAAAGTCATTTATTAGCGTTTTAGTAGAACAACTTCAGCATTGAAATTTTATGAAACCTGTCCAATTTTCTTAAATTTGATAGGAAAATTTGAGACTCGGGGACTGAAGTTGAAGTAATATGGATACATTGTTCAGAATCTGAAGAATTACAAAACACAAATGAACAACAAACTTCACAAAAACTCAGGCCCGTATCAGTGTTAAATATAAATCTCTTTACATGATTTCTTTTCTAGACGGTCTTATCAGCAAAATTAATTGAAACTGAAAGTGTAACAGTGCCCTGCTCTTCTGTTTCTCCTTCATATAACAGGTTATCATGTTGGTAACATCATTGAAGAGCCTTGTTTATAGTGTGGGTGTGCCAATGAGTAATATGCCATGGTTTTTAAAACTTTTGAATCCCCAGTTGATTTCAAGCTCCAGAGGAGCTCCTTAGAATCTGTCTTCCCACTACAGAGTTGGTCCAAATCTTGTGCCTGGGAACCTTGTCCTTTTAGGATTTTTGATTAGATGAGAAGCAGCAGCCCTATTATAATTACACTAGTACTCTAGAAAGGACAAATTTCAGAATGTTCAGAAAAAGGATAAGTAGAAACCTGTGGACAGACATTTTTACAAGGGAAGCCAGCCTTGGAGAGAAGAGATTTTTCTCAGTATTGGAATTTTATGTAACGAAAAATAATTCTGATTAGGAAATTGAGCTGTCCAAAGAAAGTAATGTGATATATAGGTGATATAGTTTAGATTTTTTTTTTTTTTTAATGTTCAGAAGATGGAAGCAAAAGCAGTAGTAGAAGATGGTTCCATAATCCTGGAATGATTTTCTAAGAATAGGCATCAAGAGCTCTGTAACTGAATAAAATGAGGCTGGCAAGAAAAGCCCAGGACAAGAAAAGTTTGAGGGTTTTAATTTAATTTTTTTAAAGCCTATATTGGGAGCAAAAGAATCTTAAGAGGGTAAGGTATAAAACCAGAGTTGGTAGAACAGTTGTTAACTTATAACAGAAAGGAGACAGAACTTGCCAACTTTTACTTTACTATGAAAGATCTTTAGATTAAAAAAGATAAAATGATCGATAGGACTTGATACCCACAAGAAGTAGTTAAATAGTGAGAAGGGATTTGGCTACTTTTGATTAATTCAAATGACAAAGCACAGAAAGAATTGTCCATTGTGATTGTTGAACTACTGAGAGGACTCTGAAAGAAACATGCCTACAAACTGGAAAAGCTTGAATTTTGATTCAAATTTTTTTGAAGAAAACTTTGAGTTGAATTTTTGCTTTGTGGCAAAGTTTAAGTACTTATTGTAAGAGTGGTTAACTTCTTGAAAAAGAAATAGAAAGAAACAGGTATAGCTTCATCAGTGTATGTGTGGTCCATCTATCTTTGTTTTCTTTTTTGTTAGTGTTAGTAATCTGGTATAGGAAGGTAGTATTTGAATAGATCACTTAGATTTTAGCTAAGTCTTGGATGTTATTCTTGTGAAGAAAAATGGAACAGTAGGACAAAAAAACAACACAATTAGGTAAATTCAGAACAACAAGTTAATTGCTGGACCAAAGAACAGCACTAACAACTTGATTTCAGCTTGGAGTGAAGCTCCAGTAAAGGCTTCCAGAGTCATTTTTGGTCCTGTGCTGATTAACTTTTTTTTTTTTTTTTTTTTTTTTTTTATCAGAAACTTGAATAAAGGCATAAGTGGCATACTTCTTAGATCTTCAAATGAAACAGTACTAGGAGAAATAGCTAACACAGTGGATGGCTACTTGTTGAATATGTTGGAGAGGGCATTCTTGTTCATTTATACTTGGCCTTTTTAATCCCTTCCCACCTAGAAATTCTGTGCTTATTTTCTAATACCTGGACAGGATACCTCTTCTGGCAAATAAATGGACATATCTGATAGAGATGAGAACTGGCATGTTTTTATAATTCTAAGTGAATTAATGAATTATGTGAGAAAGTTTTAAAATGTCTGAATCTATTGAGTGCTTTTTTGTTATTTGTACAAAGGCTTGATTTCCAAAGAACAGTTGCATTAAGCAAGATATGTTTGTTATTGTAGTCAGTCAACCATCTGTTTTCTTCTGTGTTTTCAGCTTCTGCTCCAGGGAAACCCTTATCACATAGACTCACTGCTCCAGCTCAGTGATGTGTGTCGACTCCAGGAGGATCAGGAGATGGCTCGTGATCTTATAGGTAAAAGTTAGTAGTGGCTAGGTCAGCTCTCACCTTGTGACTAAGGAAGATTTTAGGTTTTTATTTCTGGCTTGTGGTGTACAAATCCATCTCTTTCCTCTTGCTTTTAAGAAGTTCCAAATCTGTACTTTTGTTAGGTGCCAGGCAGTGCTGATTATATCTGACATCTTGAGTTAGTATTTATTAGCACTTTAGATTAAATCATTGAGTCTTAAGAAACCAAATCCTGTCAGTCTTTCAAGTCTCTCACCCTATATCCTTACTTTCACTGTTAGAGTCCCCCAAAAAAGAATAATCTGAATTCATTGCATCTACTCACATCCCTATTCTCTCTTCATTTCCATGGAATCTGGCTTCTCACCACTCTACTGAAACTACTCTCTCAAAGATTATTTGTGATCTTTTTTTTCATTGTTGAATTCCAAGGTTCTTTTTCAATCCTCATCCTCATTAAAACTTTTTTCTTTTTTCCTTTTTTTTTTTTTTTAAACTAAAACTTTTTGACACCCATTACCGCCAAAACTTGTGGATAAGTTTTTCCTTCTTGCCTTCTGGGACTATTGATTTTCTTCCTACCTATCTAACTGTTCCTTCTCCTTGGCTCACTTAGCAGGCATCTTATGTCTCATAACCATGGATGAGTCTCCTATGGCTCTGTCCATTTTCTCTTTTATGTTTTTAATGATTTTATTTATTCCAGAGGATTTGATTATTAATGATGAGGAGTAAACTGAGGTCTAAACTGAGATGGGTCATTTCCTTTTCTCTCTCTCCTTCCTTCCCCAAAGTAACCAAGGGCTGGTTCGGCAGCAAAGGAATTTGCTACTTAATGCTGTATGGAAACATAGTCTTTATTGATTAGAATGGATTAGAATGGAAACACCGAAGAGCCGGTGGGCAAAATGGCTGCATGGTACAAGGCCAATTTTGCAAAGAATAGATTTTTGAGTTCTCTCTTTTATACAAGAGCACAATCATTCAGATGCAGTGATGTAAGGAGGTTCCTGAGAGTGATGTAAATAAGATAAGGATTCTCTTGTTATCTTTTGGGGACAGACAGAAGTCTCTTCCCAAAAGGAATTTCCTGATGCCATTTGGTCTGAGCAGATTAGAATGGGGGCTATAAAACCCCGGCCAGCTCAGATAGCCCAAACTAGTTTGACCAGATCTTGTATCAAAGGTCCAAGTCCCAAAGGAAGTTGGAGATCAAACAAGGAATATCAAGGGGCTACCGCCCTCAACAATTATCTCTATGTAGATGACTCCCAAATTTCTTTATATAACCCTAATATCTCTTCTTGCTTCTACCCTGTATCTTCTACCCCATATTGGACATCTGTGATTTTAATGTCCTATCAGCAAGTCAAATTCAGTATGTCCAAGAAAGAACTAATCTTTTCTCCTAAATATTCTCTTCCTCTAGACTTCTGTTTTCTGTTGAGAGTACTACTATCTACTTTATCCAGATTCATAACATCAGTCACATCTTGATAATTCTTCTTCAGACACACACACACACACACACACACACACACATATCCCAATTCATTACCAAAGCCTCTTCAGTCTTCACAAATTCCCTTATGACCCTTCCCTTCTGTTCACTTAAATAATCTCCATCTTAGTTCAAATCTTCCTTTCTTTTTCTTGGAGTGTTGTAATAATCTTCTAAATGGTTTTCTTGTTTTCTTTTTCTATCCATGGGACAGCTAGATGGCACACTGGATAGAGCACTTGTTTTTGGAGTCAGGAGGACCTGAGTTCAAATCCAGCCTTAGACTTACTAGTTGTGTGATCCAGGGCAAATCACTTAATTCCAATTGCCTTGCAAACCCCCCCCCAACCCAAAACAAAACCAATTTCTATCCATTTCCAGTCCTTCCTACACAGCTTCCAAAATAATCTTCTCCTAAAGCATAGGTCATAGGTCAGCTTGTATCTCAAACATTTTCCCTGGGTAAAGAGCAAACTCCCTAGCCTGATATTAAAAGCCTTTCATGGTTTAGCCACCTACCTCACTCCAGAAATGGAATGCAGCATTCCAACTAAACTGGAATACTAGCTACTTCCTTAATTGTATCTTCTGTCACATGACCATCTACCATATTTGGGATACACTTCTTTCTCATCTCATCTCTGTCAAAATCCTTTCTTCTAGCTCACTTGGGAAGTCAATTCCTCCTTGAAGTTTTCCCTTGTTACTTAAGTAGCCCAAGTTTTTTCTTCCATTTCAGTAATACTTAGTTGTCCCTAAATAAGAATAGAAAGAATATTATACTTAATCTGTCAAATGTTTCCTCCAGTTAAACTCCTTAAGGGCTGGGAATTGTGACCTTTTCCATTGCCTCACTTAATACAATGCTTTGCACAAAACAGTGATATTTAACAGTGTTAATTTGAATGGATCCCACTGGGTGATAATAAAATGAATACTAGATTTTAATGCCTTAATGTCACAGTCAAGTCAGAGAGTAAGACACAGGCATCTTGGTTTTCTTTCCTGATTATACATTCTGTTAGCTTACAAAATTCAAGGTGTTTGTGTGTGTGGGTGTAATTAACCTCTGCTACAAAGGACTTTAACTTGGTTAATTTTATGAAAATGGTTCCTAATACCATTTCTTTTGTTTTTAGAGAGAGCTTTGTACAGTTTGGAATGCGCATTTCACCCATTGTTTAGTCTCACCAGTGGAACTTGCAGACTAGATTATCGCAGAACTGAGAACAGGTTGGTGACTTCTCGTTGTTTTGTTTTAATTTTGTACCACAAACTTAGATTAAAAAATCTCTAGAGTTTTAGCATACGCATAAACTACAGGTTGTAAAAGAAGCAGAGCTTATATCTTTCCCATCATGGAGTATATGCATGAAAAGTTTTGGCTTTCTATATTAAACATGTCACCCACTCTTCTACAACTAAAGGTCAGTATTAGATAATAAGTGACTTTCCCCACTACTTTGCTTTTAAATTCTGGAGTCAAGACTTCTAAGGAAAAAAGAATACAATATTTCAGAGCCAGAAATCAGAATCTTACATTGTGTTGTATAATATAATAAAATCTTTAACTTGCTTTATCATATACATGTGAGATAATGAAAATACATTTTCTATGCTCTTGATAATTCTGACTGTCCTTTCTGCATCTATCTGTATAATCTGTTTTTTTTGTCTAGAGCTTTTTACCTGGTTCTCTTCAAGCACATGATGTTCCTAGAAAGGAGAGGCTGTCCCCGAACAGCCCTGGAATTCTGCAAGCTTATCCTAAGGTAAATATCTGTTACTCTGTTCCATAAGCGGTGTTGCTGTGACATTGAAGGCTATGATGTGTAAGTGGTAACAGCTCAATCCAAAGATGTCTGTAGTGCCAGGCTACAAGCATATTTGAGTCATAAGACTGTACGATGAAGAAATTTGCCATGCTAAGGAAGAACTGAATAATTGTACTTTGTGAGTTTTGCTATAACTATAACTTAATTTCTTGTGCAGAGATTTTAACAGCTTTTTTTTTTTTTTTTTTTTGTCCCATTTTCCCTCTCTTGGCAGCCTTGATCCAGACAATGACCCTCTCTGCTTGTTGCTGATTATTGACTTGCTGGCATTACGAGCCAGGGATTATGGGTTCCTAATACGTATGTTCCAGGAATGGGAGGTAAGCTGTGAGAATTTTTGAATTACAGAATTTTAGCATTTGATAGGTCATCTAGTTCAATCCATGAATCAATGACCTTGCAACATTCTTAACACGTGATCATTCTAGCTTCTACTTCAACATTGTCAGGGAACTTACACTTAAATTAAAATAAAATTTATTAATTAAAATAATTCTATTTTTGAAAGGTCCTAATTGTTTGAAAGTTATTTCTCATGTTGAGTGAAAATCTATTTCATTATAATGCTGTTATTTTTTTAACTAAGTCCGAATTCTCTTCTCTGGAACAATGGAATTAAATCTAATCCCACTGCTAGATTATTGTCTTTTATGTATGAGAAGACTGGTATCATCTCTCTCTTAAACTTAACTTTTCTTCTTCGATTAATCATTCCCCAGTTCCTTCAACTATTCTTTATAATACATGCTCTCCCAGTCCCTTTACCAAACAGACATGTTTCATTTTGTTAGTACTCCTCTTAAAGTTCAATGCCTGGAAGAAATACAGTCTTTTGAATGCATTCTGACTCTTGAGCACAGTATAGTGGGGATAATCCCTTTCTTGTTCTGGGTATCACTTATTAAATAAAGTTTAAGATCTCTTATCCTTTTTCATAACCATATCATACTGCTCATTTTTGATGATCATTGTTTAAAAATTAATGATTTCTAAAAATTTAACCCTTTAAAAAAACTAATCAGCAAACCCAAACATTTCACTACTATACAAAGGGCACATTATTTTTCACAAGAATTGCTGTCCTATCCTGTATTTATGGAATTGATTTTTCAAAGTCAGAAGTATATATTTTTACTCTTAAATTTTGTCTTGTTAATTTCAGTCCATTCTAGTCCTTTAGAATCTTTTTGGAGTCAGACAACATATAGGCTATAATTTTGCTAAGTATGTCTTCCTCTTTCCTTTCCCTCCTTAAAAATTCTATCTTTTTCCTAAACAGTTGAATTGTCAAGAAATGATAGAGTGTCTTAACTTAGGCATTATATGAGGCAGCATTATGTAATATCTGGAGGGGTGGTTCTGGAATCAGGGGTTAGGCTCACATCTCATCATAAACAAATCAGTTCATACCTCGGCACCTCAGTTTCCCCTCTCTAAAATGGAGATGATGATACTTTTTTTTTTTTTTTTTTTTTTTTAACAGTACATATGCATGAGTAATTTTTTACAACATTATCCTTGCACTCATTTCTGTTCCGATTTTTCCCTTCCTTCCCTTCATATCCTCCCCTAGATGGCAGGCAGTCCCATACATGTTACATATGTTATAGTATATATATAGTATAGTTAAAATAACATGGTGTCACTTTTTGCCATTGTAGTTGTTCAGTCAATGCTGCTTTTTCCTGCCTCTTACCCAGTCTCCTCCACCTTCTCACACTCCTCTATGTTCCTGCATGTTCCACAGCATTACCAAGCCTCAGATGTTCTAGCATGTCTAGTCCTGTGCATTTTTCCAGGAATTAGGTAGCATAAAGTAATGGAGATTGAAAAACATAACCGCTTATGAAGTTAGAAGGGACTCGATGTCATTTTGTTCATTTCCTTCCTGAAGCATTAATGTATAACATCCCATTTTGAAATGTTATCTATATGATCTTTAGTGATGGGGTACTGACTGCCACTCAGGGCAGCATCATACCTTTTGTTAATAGCTTTTATTAGAAGGAGGATTTTTCACATACTGAATGAAAATTGTGCCTCCCTGTAGTTACTTCTAGGACTAGACAGAACAAACCTAATCCCTTTTCTGAATAATAGCCTTTCGAATATTTGAGAATGGTGCTTATAATCTTTCCTAAGTTTTTTTTTCCAAGCTTAAGTGGTCCCATTTCTTCAACCTTTCCAGTTGTATTTCAGAACATATAACAGAAATTACCTTCCTCATTCTAAATCCTAGACATCTTTTAATGCAGCCTAAGCTTGAATTGACATTTTTTAGAAGCTGTAGCACACAAGTGATTTGTAGTGTGCTTGGACTTTTTGGTTTAAGACTTATTTTTCCATGTGGACTGCATTCTGGCCATGTTTGCCTTATCCCGTATTTGTGTACTTTTTTTTTTTTTTTTGGTATTCAATTGCAGGATATTTTTTTCCCTGTTAAATTTTATCTTTTAATTTTCACCATTTGGAGGCTTTGACCTAGCTGGAGAAGATTTTCAACGTGAAAGTAGGCTAGTAAAATTGTTTTGTTCACTATTGTGGAACCCTTACCTATATCTGTTGAAGAGACCAATCCATAAATAACATGTTCTTAGCTTAACATGTATCTTTTTTCAGCTACTTTAACTCAAAAATCTCATTTCTTTATCATTTACAGAGTCATCGAAACTTGTCTCAGCTCCCAAATTTTGCTTTCTCTGTTCCACTGGCATACTTTCTTCTGAGTCAGCAAGACGATCTCCCAGAGGTTGAACTGAGTTCTGCAAGAGAGAATGCTTCTCGCCTAATCCAGCAGGCACTCATCATGTTTCCTGGCGGTAAGTTTTTGTAGCTTTTCTAAGGCAGGGGGTGTTAACCTGTCTTAACATGCCCAGTGAAAAGTCAAAAAGAAAACTAAACTTTCTAGTCAGGAAGTCCCTAACAGAGTTCCATGAAATGAACCATAGCTGCCTTACAATTTAGAGCCAAACCACCCTCCTAATTTATTGGGTGCAACCACAAGCCAGAACCTTCTGAATCCTGAGATCACAGGAAAGAAGCAAGTGTAGAGTTTTGTATTCTGTTAAGTTTAAAATGAAAGTGGTTATAAACATGGTTTTTCTGAGCATGATCATACCCCTCAGCAATGCAGCTAGTCTTTAATAGGGTATAATAAATTTTTTTCTTTAAATTTTTTTTTTTTTCTCCACACATACCCATCGTTTCCACTGGAAAAAAAAGAAAAACTAAACCCTAGTGACAAATATGCATGGTCAAGCAAAACAAATTCCTTTTCTAATGTCATAGTCATTTTTCATTTCATTTATATGTCCATAATATGTCTAGCAGGCATCCACTTAATTTCCAGTTCTTTGCCTTCACAATAATAGTTATTAAACGATATTTTCTGCCTTCTTTGATTTCAATGGAGTATAATTCTAGTAGTGGTTTTGCCATTGAAATGTCAAAAGGCAATAAAAGTTTAAAGTTTAGTAATTTTTTCCGTATATTTCCCGATTGCTTTCCGGAATTGTTACACCAATTCACAGTTTCACTAACAGTGCATAAAATTAGGTCTGAATTCTCTCAGCCCCTCCAGCCTTGGCTACCATAATTCCTATGCTATCATTTGTTCAGCCATTCTCCAATTGATCTGCATCTCTGGTTTTCAATTCTTTGCCACCATGAAAATAATTGCTATGAATGTTTTCATACAAATAGATTTTTTTTTTTTTTTTTTTTGATGTCTTTGAGGTACAGACCTGGTAGTGGCATTGTTGGGTCAAATAGTATGCAGTTTTATAAAGCCTTTTGTATAGAATGATTGGACCAATTCACAACAACATCAATGGTACATAGGTATTTCTGCTCTTCCACATTCTCTCCAGCATTTGTTATTTCCTCTTTTTATCAGTTTAAACAATCTGATGAATGTGAGGTGGTACCTTAGTAGTTGTTTCATTTTTTTAAAAATTTGTTTATTTTTAATACACATTGCTTTATGAAGCATGTTGGGAGAAAAAATCAGAACAAAAGGGGAAAGCTATGGGAGAGAGAAGAAAAAAGAAGTGAATGTAGCATGTGTTGAATTACATTCAATTTCATTAGTTCTTGTTCTGAGTGCAAATGGCATTTTCTAACCAAAATATTTTGGGATTGCTTTGGATCACAAAACTACTGAGAAGAACCAAGTCTTTCATAGTTGATCATCATACTTTCTTGCTGTTGTTGTGTACAATATATTCCTGATTCTGCTTGTTTCACTCAACATTAGTTCATGTAAATCTTTCTAGACCTTTCTAAAATTAGCTTGTTCATCATTTTTTATAGAACAATAATTATCGTTCTATAAAAAATGATGAACAAGCTGATTCCATTACTTCATATACCACAACTTATTCAGCCATTCCCCACTTGATGGGCATCCACTCAATTTCAAGTTTCTGGCCACTACAAAAAGGGCTGCCACAAACATTTTTGCACATGTGGGTCCCTTTCCCTTCTTTGAGATCTCTTTGGGATATAAGCCCAGTAGTGGCACTGCTGGATCAAAGGATATGCACATTTTTATAGCCCTTTGGGCATAGTTTCAGATTGCTCTGCAGAATGGTTGGATGAGTTCACAACTCCACCAACAATGGGTAGTGTCCCAGTTTTCCACATCTTCTCCAACATTTATTATTGTCTTCTTTTCATCTTAGCCAATCTGAGAAGTGTAAGGACCATAGAGTTATTTTAATTTGCATTTCCATTTTTTTAATCGGTAATGATTTAGAGCAATTTTTCATATAACTATAGATATAATTTCATCATCTAAAAATTGTTCATATCCTTTATATCATATCATTTATCAATTGGGGAATTACTTGTATTTTGATGAGTTTGATACAGTTCTTCATATATTTATTTATATATTTCCTCTGAAAACTAACTATTTCACTATTAATTGGGGAATGGTTCTTATTTTTGTGAATTTGACTCATTTCTGTATTTAAATTATTATTTTTTTAAATGAGCCTAAGAGAAACTTCCTGGCCTGGTGGGTGTCTATACAAAGGGCTTTATGTTAGTGAAACTGATATTGAGGGGGCAGCTGAGGAAAGAAGAAGCTGCCACCAGGATGCCCCAGTGGGCGCGGTGGGGAGAGAGAAAGGGTGAGAGAAGATTGAAGATTAGTGAAAGCTTAAAGGGAGATAGCAGGGATAGAAATTTATCTCCCTTATGCTAGAGGGAAAGGGTACTTTGAGAGGGAGCTTCCATACTCCTGAATTCTTTCATTCCCCAATCTGAATTTGCCCAGCAAGCATATGTCTCTGTATTTACCTATCTACCTACCCACCTTTCCTTGCCCTCACATACCTGGCTTCCTACAGTAGTCACTTTGAGGCTCCTTCTTGTATTTCTTCTCTCATCTTTTCATTCTTAAGCCAGCTATAAGAAATCAGACACGTTGTAAGCCTCAGGCAGCTTAAGCCTTCTCTTCTTGTCATGTGTTTCATATTGGTACTTTGAAAGAAAATATACTACCCTTCAAATTTTTTCATAGAACCCCTTTTTACGTTCCATAGACTGCCCAGTATTGAGAATTGAGAAACATTGACAAGACTGATTAACCAAACACTGATCATGCAGTTGTTTAAAAGTTCACTTCCCTATGACTTTCTTTATCACTCTGGGCTCATGACCTTAGTAATATGGTACTCTCTCGAGGTCTGGTTACTCTGGATATATAAGGTATTTTGTGGAGGTTAGGTCTGGGCAAAGCAGAAAGAAAAAAGGTGCCTTTTACTTTCAAGTGTGATATAAAAGGCTGTGGTGATTTTTGGCGCTCTTCAGGCCAATGTTTCCTGGCCCAGCCTGGGATTAGCACAGGCATCAGCTGCCTGATAAATTTGTAGAGGATTGTAAAATCATTTGGAAACTTTCTTAGCCTCAGTGCATGTTTCAGAAAAACATGCACAAATTCTTTTCCTTGTTGTAGGATGAGGTCATTGTTGTGGGTTCTTGGAAATGTGAATTTAAAAGATAATTCTGGATAGTCTCTGTGGAATATTTTGTGTATATTTCATGTACACATGCAAAAGGTGACCTCTAAATCAAATACCAGTTTTTGTGCCTTGGAATCTGATTATTTTCAAGGATTTGACCATCATTCTTAGAATTTCACCTAATAAAACATTCCTTCCTCTTGAGATTTAAAGGATCTTAATTTAGCATTTTCTAAGAGACTCGCATATTGTATAAGTTTGCTATTCTAGCCATTTTCTTGGGTTATTCTTCAAAATCCCTCTTGATTATAGTCATATTCATTCCAGGCAGATAGGTAAGAGGCATCTAGGTGGTGCAGTGTACTGAGCCTGGTCTCAGGAGGAACTGAATTCAAATCCAGCCTTAGACACTTAACTATCTACCCATGTGACATATTGAGCAAGTCATGTAACCTTCATTTGCCTTAATGTTCTCATTTGCAAAAATGATGATAATAGCATTCCCCTTACAGTGTTGTTGTAAGGATCAAATGCGATATTTTTTTGTTTGTTTTTAAAGCATTTAGCACAGCACCTGGCACATAGTAGAACTTGAATGCTTAATTCTTTCTTGTGTCATCAGCAGAAGGGACAAAGAATGAGACTGTTAATTTGTCTGTGTTTCATGGAAGGAACTGGCTCTTTTTTTAAATAAGGGGAGCCAGATTTCTGGTAACTTCTGCTTTAAGCTATTGCTATATTTTTTTATTTTATGTAGTTGTATACTTGGAAATGTCTTATAGTGTTATTGGGAAGACACTTGAAAACTGTGTTTTTTCCTTTTGGCCTCAGCTATTCATATGTTACAATCTAAATATGTGACCAGCTTACAAAGCCCCACAGCTAATCAGCTGGGAAAGCATGTTTTTTGGACACAGCAATGAATTTCCTGATGCTAAGCCAGTGGGTGAGGTTTTCATGGAACATGGAACTCAGAGCATCTGCAGCCTTTCATGTGATGATGCTTCTGTCCAGTTGTCTTTCCCCACAGTCTGTATTGTGTGCAACTGGAAACTGAGCATAGGGTCCTCATTAAAACAGCTGATTACATGTTCTTAGAATGATATGATAGCTCTTGTCAGAGATGTGTAAGGGGAACATCCTTAGTAGAACATGCGGAAATCCTTGGGGTGGGTGGTATCCCAAGCAGTCATGGAGGCCTACAGCCTCCTCCTGCAAATTAGGCAGACATCAAGGTGGGTTTGGACTGTTTCTGCCCGCTGGGAAGGAAGGAAGCAGGTCAGGCTCTTTATCTTCTAACCTTGTCTCACATTTGTCTGTTCTCCCTGTGCTGCCAGCGGCAGGGGATTTAACTGGGACTAGAGATCCAAGAGACCAGCCGCTGCCACCACTCCACTGCTTGAGTGACGGGTGGTGACAAGAGGCTCAGCAGCTCTGCCTTTCCCTTACAGTTCTCATGCCCCTGCTGGATCGCTGCAGTGTGCGCCCAGACTCTGCCGTGTTAGCTCATCCTTTCTTTGGACTCAGTACTCAGATAAGGTAAAAGATAACAATAATAAATGGAATTCATTGCATGCTTAAGATAATCTGAGACAGAATGGCAGCTTTTTTCTTGCATATTTCTGTTTCTCTCATGGCAACTGATATGCTAGGAACACATGTGATGACATCTGTCAGATGTTTTGTTTAGATAAGAACTTTGATTTTCCCTGATTGCCAAGAAAAATGTGCATCAGTTTATTATTCACAAAACTTGGTAAAGAGCTGAATTTAAAGATACCAGCTATATCACTGTACTTTTACACAGCTGCTTCTTTCATTCTGAATAAATGGCAGGGTGCTTGCTATGTTGCGATTTTAAATAAGAAAAGGAAAATTTCAAGAGCTCTGTGTCAGACAACATTCAAACTGGAATAGCGTAACACAGTCAGCTATGCCAAAGATCTCAAAGTTTGGCATAGTCTATTCAGTATGTGGCTTATAAACTGAATTTAGAAATGACTTAAAATAGCTATTCTAGTTCTCTGAACTTCACTTGCATTCAGACCATGGTGGTAGGGACAGAGCTAAAGGTTACAGAGTGAGATTCAAGGGTGGTAGGAACAAAACTGAGGTGTTCTCTGATATCCAGGGCAAAGTTGAGCTCTTACTCTTAGCTACATTTCCACATATGAAGGTGCAAACAAAATGCTGTTTGTAATTCATAAAATAAATCTAACTCACAGAGGAGTTTTTAGTCTTCAGACACTGAAGGATTTCTAGTATAGTTAAAGATTCCTCGTACAAATAAATGGGAAATCATAAAATTTTTTTCTTCACTTTCATTAAAAAAGAACAAAAGCTGTTTGTTTCCAGTTTCTCACACCCCTTCTCTTCTAATATATTAGAGAACTTATTAAAAACCTATTTTTTTGTGTGTGAGTTCTTGGAGACATTCTTGCCTCAGACTAGTCAAGAACATACTGAACACCTGTTTACTAATATGAAGGCATAAACCTTTGGGTGTGATTAAGGACTAGAGGGCATTTTCCAGGATCTGACTCCATAATGGATTAATTTACAGGATGGTCTCTTTACTATAGCCAACCTCCTGCCCTGACCCAGCTGGTTGCCCTGTACATTGGGAGGACATATTCTCTCTGGAAGGATCCTACCATCATGGCTTGGCTAGAAACTAACGTCAGAGAAGTGCTGCAGACAGTAGATGCTGGTGAACCCATAGTGGAGGAATCTGAAAGAAGGTCAGTCATTCTGTGTGGCTTATATTGGCAGTGAAAGCATCTGTTGTAGAAATGTTCCTTATCTGTTAATATGGGACCTACTGAAATGGACATTTAAACTTCTCCTTTCTTCCTAAGACCATGTATGATAAGCAACAAGATGCATTCTAGACATCTTTTTTTTTCCTACCTTTATTTATAAATACCCACAACTATGTTTTCTGTTCCAGGTGAAGACTGCATCAAATTAGTGCATTTGTACCAACTTAAATGTTGCCTTTGTGTTTACTGTATGTAGAGTATTGTCCAGCACACCAGGGGGAAAAGCAAGGTTTAAATCAGATGCTGTCATTTCCTTTGTGGAATTTATAGTCTAGTAGGAAAAATGTATACCACACACACACATACCTTTTTGTATTTACAATTAAATATAATTCATAATTTTGCTTAAGTAAATCAGATGGGTACTAAACAAAATGGTTTGGGGTTGGGAGGGGGGGTCCATTTCCTTTCTTTATCTTTCTTAAATGGCTAGGTTTGACTCATTAGAGAGATGTTTGGCTTTTGTAATTGGCCCTGCATTAGAGGTGGTGACAGAGCAGTCCTTTATGAAGGTGTATTGTGTGAGATAGGAAAATTGTGACGTTAGATTTACAGAATTGTACAGACTGTCTCAGATTACACTGTGTATTCTCCAGGGAGCTAATATCATAGCAAACATCACCACTGCCAGGAAAATGTACTTAACTGCTTCCCAGAAACAAATGTATCCACCTACCCCACAGCAAGACTTATGTGGAACTCGAAATTGGAACTTTAAGGCATTGGTTAAAGAACAGACATAGTTAGGGGTGTTCGTTTCATTTTGATGATTATTGTATTTTGAAAAATCTAAAGCTGCTGTCATGGGATAGTCTTGATGACTCTTTGAGCAAGTGTGGATCTCATGTTTGTTATTGAGCAGAACATTGCCTTCTCCAGAGCTCAGCTTGCTGGAGTGTTATAGAGTGTATAATTTCATTTGTTGGTCTCTGTTTTGTTCCCCTCTCCCTCCCTCCTTAGGCGGAAGGTCCGATACCAGAGTGCCCCCAGAAATATCTATCGCCATGTGATCCTTTCTGAGATGAAGGAGGCCACCGCAGCCCTGCCTCTGGTAAGCAGCCTCCCAGCCAAAAAAGAAGGCATTGTGTGTTTACACGGTGTCACATGCACAACTTAGCCCACTTCTCCCTCCTCCCAAGTGGGTCTTCTAGTCTATCCAGCATTTTATTAATTACTGATTTGAGGGCAGCAAAGACTGTAGTTGTAAAGTCATGGAAGGATTCTGCTTCTTCCTTCCTTTGGCATTGGTCATAGCCAGCAGGACTTGGTACATTGTAGCAGAGAGCTCACATGCCCATAAGATTGGCTTGGTGTAGGAGAGCAAGCAGGGTGGATAGAGGGAGGAGAGCTGGACTTGGACATCCTGTCTCTCACACTGACTAGATGTTTGATCCTGGCCGAATCCCTTAGCTGTTTACAGCTCATTTGTGGAATGGGGTTGGCAACATCACCTCCCAGCAAGTCCAATGAGCTAACATGTCTTGAAAATGACCCATAGTGATTTTTAACTGTAATTATGACCAAATACACAGAACCACAGCCACAACTTGGCAGTCTATGCATCTAGAACTTGTGTGAAAGGAAAAGTAAGAATGACCAGTTAGATCAGTGGAGTTAAAGGAAAGGCCTTAATACAAGTCTTTAGTCCTGTTGTCTCCTGCATTCCTAGCATGAACCCCTCTACCCCCACTCAAAGAACTAGATGCACTGCAGGAACCTGAGGCTGATTTTGAGGAACCCGATAGTTGATGGTTGGCTTTCCTCTGAAAGTGATGTCTTACTGAAAATGTTCTGTTGTGGAGATCACCTGAGGCAGACTAACCCAAGCCCTCCTGGGTATCTTTTTTGTGTCCCTTTCTGAAGGAAGTGACATCCCAGCCTGTGATGGGGTTTGACCCTTTGCCTCCTCTGGATTCCATCACTTCCTACGCCAGACCACGAAGGTACCTTATATCTATCCTTTGCCTTCTTGCTCACACTTGCTTTCACTTTGCTGCATTTATTCTCCTCCAAGTTGATAGAAGTAGAGAGATAAATATATCTCTTGATAGCCTTTAAGGTAAAGGTAAGGGAGACAAGAAAAGAGATCACTTATGTTCCAAATAGAGAAATCCTTCCATCTAGACTGTGTTTCCAATGTGTTTATCCACACCTTTTTGAATTGCTGGGCCAGCAGCATTCCTCCAGTGTTTTACCTACTACGATTGCAAAGTGTTTATTTCTTGAATATTTTAGTCCTGTTTCTGTTCCTTATCTGTTAATATGTACAGATGTCCCTTGCTTACCAAAGTTAGGTATATCTCAGTAACAATTGGGAAACAAATTTTTGGATAGAGAATCCAGTTTTTCTTTTTTCCAGATACTATAAAATTGCAGCTAGGTTTCCATGGGATAGGGAAAGGGATTCCTTTTTCACTAGTAGGAATTAAATGTGCTTTATTTTTCAGTTAGTAGGGAGAAGGATATGGTGATGTGGAAATTCATGCCATGTTTCTGGATGTTGGAGCACTAAACTTGCTTCTGCACATCTCTTCTTACTGGGGATTGTAGGAAGAGGGACCTTGTGCTTGTTCCCACCCCCTCTCAGATTACAGGGTTTGGGCCAGGGCTTTTTTAAATGCCTACTGCTTGACAGTTAAATAAGACTTAAAAAAAAAATTCAGGTAACTTTTATTTTGAATCTGATATCAATACATTATTTAATGAGGCTATGATGGTTTGCATTTCAATGTGTGTTTTCTAATGGGGAACAATATTATTAAGTTTATTTTATGATTATTCATACAAGTTGTTTCTCCTTTTACTTGTATAAGCCAAAAATGTTTTAGATTTATTTCAATTAATCATATTTTACAGTAAAAACTAGAGGGGTTTTTTTTTTTTTTTGGTAATATTTGCAATGCTGTGCTGATCAGTCAAATGCTTTTGTAATTTTGCTGGAACCATGGAATTTTTAAAAAATTAATCGTATAACAGACAAGATGAATCAAGATCTCTAGAAGGAAACTCAAATAGATGATATCAAGCACCTGAAACTCTCCAGAATGAGCCCATTATCTTTCCCCACAAACTTTTCCTTCCATACTTCCTTATTACTATTGAGGGCACTACCATTCTTCTAGTCACTCAGGCTTGAAACCTGTATGTCAGTCTGTACTTGTTTTCATTAATCTCTCATATTCCATCTGTTGCTAAGGACTGCCTTTTTTTTTTTTTTTTTTTTGCTACTAAAGTTAGCCGGACCCCAGGAAAAGATTCAAGATTTTGAAGGACACAATATGGGATCTGAACTTTAACTCCTTTAAAGGTTATGAACCAAGAAGATTACCTTATCTCAAGTTCTGCCCCATTTCATTGAAATTCTACTTTAGCTCTTTAACAAAGTTTCCTTGTTACCCAAATTTCTGGGTCAGAGAAACTTTTCCACTGGAATCAGGATCCTGTCTGCCCCACGTTAGGCGCCAAAAATGTAATGTTCTGTTCTCTCTAAATCTCGATCATTCTCTGGGGGCAGGTTTTTTGGGGAGTTTCTGGAGGCAGGCTTCCTTTCAGTTCAGTAATCCCAAAATGTAGCCAGGAGTTAAGTCCAGATCCTACGTTGTGTCCTTCAAAATCTTGAATCTTTTCCTGGGGTCTGGCTAGCCTTAGTAGAAGCCTATCTCTCTCCTTGGTTTCCCAAGCCAGTTTCAGTCTCTAGCTCCCTCTGAATCTAAAACCTCCAGCCAGCACGAAGGTAGATGTGGGAATGAAATCTTGACTCTGCCTCCAAGAGAGTGGGATTGTGGGTTTCCCAGAATTCAGTCCTAGTTGTGAATCTCCCAGAAATCCATGAGCAGGCTTTTCCTTTAGACTTGTGAACCTGCTGGACTTGCGAATCCACTGAATCCTGGCTCTGAATCTCTTCGAGCTTCCCTGAAGTTCTCTGGGGAAGTCCTCTCCTTGCCCAATCCAGATTGACTGTCCCCACTGAATCTTGGCTCCTTTTATCCTCCCAGAGAATGGGCTTGTGGGAGCTCCTTAAAGAACCAATGAGTGAGCTACTTTAAAGGTGTGAACCAAGAAGATTACCTTGTCTCAAGTTCTAGCCCATAACATCTGTAAGAATCCTAACAGATTTTTAATGTCATTTTTGCGGATATAAGCTAGACCAATAGGTCCTGGTTGTTGCTAGGATATTGAATGTGTTAACTTGGTATAAACAAATTTGTTGCCTTTTTTTTTTTTTTTTTTTTTTTCCTTAAATCAATTTTGTACATTTTAATCTTGTAAATTGGGTATTTTTTTTTTTAAACAATACTTTACAATGGAAAATCTTTATGCTTAGCATTGATGTATCCTTGCTTCTACCTCCTTTCAGAATTATTTTGTTCTTTGGGATGAAGTATATGAGTCTCCACCAGAATGAAACTAGTGTGACCTTCACTCGCCATGTGAATTTATATCTTGTATTTCCTCCTCAAATCCTAGTTGTCCTCAACCCCATTCATTCATCTGTTAAAAACACCATCCTTTAGTCCAAAGTCCATTCTGCTGCTTTCAAGCTCCCTTTGCCTCTCCTGCTTATTTCACTGCTACTGATGCCACTCCTGCCTTTGACTAACTATCCTTTCCCTGCTGGGGGCAGGAACAGAAAAGGTGAATTGCCCAGGTGAAGAGGATTTTTTTTAGATTATTATTTGCAAGGCTGTACTAACAGACTAAAATCTACGTGGTTATATAGGGCCAATTAGAAAAAGAAAATACTACAACTTCCTGACATTTCCTTGATTTTTTTTTTTTTTTTCTTTTCTTCCAGGGTAAATCGTTACTCCAATGAAAGCACATTATCTCTCTTCTTTCGATCATTGTTGCCAAATTTTACCTTTCAGGTATGTTGAATGAATCTGGTGTATTTTTATTACATTCTTAGTCTCCGCTCTTCTCAGACCAACTCACAGAGGAATAGGAGTTTTGGTAGAGTTGCTAAGGAGTCAGCTTTTTTGGGTGTTAGGATGGGTGATTGGTCAAGAAGAAAACTCCTCATATCCCTAGCAGCTAACTAGAGTAAGATCCTAACCATACCACAACTACTAAACAAATAAGTGTTCATTGAATGGAATGGTTGATTGAGATGTAACTCTTATTTCAAGGAACTTACATCCTAATAAGAAGACAGACACAGAAACTCAAAGTATGAGATGGTAGATGGGCTCATCTGATTAGAACAATGTAGCTGAAAATCTTTCTATTTAATAAATGCTAATAGGGAAAGATGTCTTTGAAGCTTTGGATTCATTTTGAATGCATTCACCCAATATTATGATTACTCATTGCAGATAACTAGGAAGAACAGACTGGTCCTTTTTAGAATTTTTTAAAAATTATATTTGATTTTTGAGATTTGTTTTGTTTTTTTGAATCCTCCCACCCATGGCTGCCTTTGGAGGTCACAAATGAAGCTCCATCTGTGTAGAGAGGCAATGTCTTCAGCAAAAACTTTTCAGTCTTGGTGCCAATGCGTGACATGTCTTTAATGGAAATAATTTGGCCTCATATACCAGTGGGAGCAATGAGAACTTTGTGTCCCACTTATGTAGGGCAGAGCACAACACATTCAGGAACCCCAGCAGCCCTTTCTTCTCCAGCGCTTTCCCCTCCAGCGCCATGCCTCTTTTTCTGTCAGGGAGAAGATACACCAGATGAAATAGACCCGGTTGGTGCAGAGGAGGACCTTGACCAAGGCTTGAACAGGCTGATGGCAGCCATGCGAGACCTGCTGGCAAACATCCAGTTCCAGGACCCTCCAACAGAAGATAACCCTGATGGGAATGGAGATGAGGATGAAGACGAGGATGAAGACTGGGACTAAGACTAGAGCATCCAGAATCCCAGTGATATGCTGTATAATTATGTTCATGATTTTTTTCGGTTGAAATTTAATAGTTCCCTAAAGTAAAAAAGTAAGTGCTTAATTTATAAAGTCATTTGCCTCTTTCTTCTACAAATTTGGAAGAGCTCCTAATTAGTATGTGTTTCTTTGTCTTATATAAGGAAGGACATCAAAGTTCTTGGAAGTGTGCTCAAAGCACAGCTTAGAAGCAGGCAAAGCAGCAACTATGAGTGACTAGAGACTTTTCATTACTCCATCATGATCTTTCATATACTTCACTTTGAGATAGTCTCACACCTGGTTAATGTGGAGTCTGTCCTGAAATAAGCCTGAAGCTGAGCTAGGAACTCAGCTGGGGATAATTGGAGCCCCGGAACTGCCTTTCATAGGTTCCCATCAGATGGCCTGGCCCAGCCCAAGTTATTGTCCCATTATCAGCCATTCCTTGGACTACTTGAGAGAGCTTTGATGCCCACTTGATATGAAGCAAAGACCTTGTTTTAGGGGAGGAGCACCTGGAGTGGGAATGATAGAAGTCCTGGTTCTGTCACTGTAACTTACCTCACATCTCTGGCCTCTTTCCATCGGTTAGAAAAGAACAATGTTTGCACTAAAAATCCCATAATATTTATTTGTAATTTGTTACTTGTTGATTTGTAAATGTGAGATCCTGAAAATTAAGAAGAAACAATGGAAACTCTCATTCCCTAAAAAGGACAATTTTGAGGCTATCAGGAATTATAAGCCCATAAACCTGCATTCTCATCTCTACACTTAACCTCTGATATTGAGATTAATGAAGATAGACAAGAACAAGTAGATTTTGCCAAATGGTACTCCACAGCAAACTAAGTTCTTAGAGTCACTCATTTGATTAAAAGATGCAGAGAATAGAGGATTCCACTGTATTTTGTTGTTGTTGTTAACTATTTAAAAAAAAACAATTGATTTAGCAGGACAAAATGCAATCTTCAAAGGTTTTCTTTAAACAAGATGTCTTCAGAGCATATGTTAAGATCACAGACTTGTACTGCTTGAAGATACCTCAGTAACCAGCTAAATAAGAATGTCCTCTGCAGTAGTACTGACAAGAGGCCAGCCAGCCAGCTTTTGCTTGAAGACCTCCCGGGATATCCAACCCACTCTTTCCTGAGGCAATACATGTTGCTTGTGGACAGCACTAATCAATTGGCAAGCTTAAATTGACAGCTTCCACATTTTACTTCCAGTTCTTTCCTTGGGGTCCAAGTAGAATATAAGTAATCCTTCTGCAATATAACAGCTTCTCAGACATGTCTTAGCTTTTCCTAGTTCCATTAGCTAGTCCTCATGTCATGAACTCAAAGCCCTTCATTTCCTTGACTGCCCTCCTTGGAACATTCTCTAGCCTCTGACAATGTCCTTCCTAACTTGTGGTGCCCACAATAATGATGATAAGAATTATAACTAGCATTTAGATAGTGCTTTACAATTTGTAAAGCACTATATGTATATATAGTCTCATTTGAACCTCACAAACCACCAAGTGAGGTAAGGTGCTCAGTTGTTATCCCCATTTTTTAAAATGGGAAGTGAGGCAAACAGAGCTAAGTGGCTCACCCAGACCCATGTTATCCATGAATCTGAAAATAATACTCCAATTATAGCCTTAATGGGATAGAGTTTAGTAGAACTGCCCCTTCCTTGTTCCTCTTTGGACTCTGGGCCTTCTTTTATTCTGGCCCAAAGTTGTATTCATTTTCTTGGTTTACCTATCATACTGTTCACTGACATTGATCATCTAAAACTTGCAAATTTTCTTCAGAAAGATAGAGTCTAGCCATAGCCCTTTCCATCATCTTGATTTTTAAAACCAATTCTGGGACTTTGTGTCTATGTTACATTTCATTTTCTTCATTCCAGCCTGATATTCTTGTCTGTCCAAAACTCACTAGGCTCCTGACTATATTCCATTGTGCTGACTCTCCCTCCCACTTGATGTCAATCTGAAAATTTGATCAGTGTGCCCTCTGTGCCTTTGTCCAAGTCATTGATGAAAGTGCTGAACAGCATGATGTCAAACATAGGTGTCAAAGGCACCTTCTTCCA
The DNA here is from genome assembly GCF_048593235.1 of Sminthopsis crassicaudata. Lineage (NCBI taxonomy): Eukaryota > Metazoa > Chordata > Mammalia > Dasyuromorphia > Dasyuridae > Sminthopsis > Sminthopsis crassicaudata. The sequence goes on along the minus strand of NC_133618.1, from coordinate 47,749,399 downwards.
AGCTATAGTGAAGCCTTTAATGACAGCCATTCAACCAGTTCCAACTATATCTAATAGTATTATCTCAGTCTTTTCCACAAGAATTGCAGGGACATTTTATCAAATGCTTTGCTAAATCTAGGTAAAAACATTCATAGCATCAATCTGCTAGTTTTAATAAGTCTGCCTGAACAAAAGGAATCAGTTTGGGCTGTTGTCTCTTGAGCTATATGGCTCTTGGTGAATAGAGCTATTTCTAGATGTTCTCACATCATCCCATCAATATCAAGTGAAAAGGTCTATGTGCAACATGTTACAAGCCATAACAAAAACTCATCAAAAAGCCCTTCCTGTTGCCTCCAGAAAGATGTTGGTGGACTACTCCAGTGCTCAAACATCCTTTCCCTGGTTATTACACTATATAATATTGTCCTGTCCCTTCTTCTCTTTACCCTGCCCCCCCCCCAAAAAAAATTAAGCTTTTTGAGAGCTGGAGCTTCCTTTTGTACTTTATCTTGATAAATCATGGCTATTAACATCAACTGCAAAAAATATATTCTAGAAATTGTCAGAAATTCATTTGAATTTACTGGTCTGTGGTTTGCAGGCTCCCTTTTCTCTTTTTTAAATTGAGACTTTTTGCCTTGAATTCTGATTATCCACATTTCTCGTTATCCACAGTCTTTCAGAGATTACAGATAATGTGGTGTCATGCCTGACAGTTTATTTAGTGCCTGACAGTTCATTTGGGCTAGATAAGAAATGGAAGGGATTCTGTATCAATGTAGTTCTCTCGATGCACCCAATGACTGATGTAAGTCACTCCAAAACTGCAAAGCTTCTCAGATGAGATCCAAAATGTCTTACTAGCCACATAGGAAATAACCAAATGGTTGAAAATGCCTATTGTCCAGATTAGATAGAGCTGAATAGATAGTCTGATCCATTTCGTATAGATGCTGCAGGCAGACAATGAATTGGTCCTAGAATTGAGGAGAAAGACAACCATCTCAATCACACATGGGAAGTTGTGTAGGACAAGGTAACACAAATTGAATCCTATTTCCATCAAAATCTCTTAAGTATTGGCGAAATTCCTCCACTGAAGACCTATATTTCTTCATAGCTTGGGGATGATCCTAGAGTCTTGAAAATATATCAGTGGGATACAAAGTCTGCAAGATCTTAGCAAAGAAAGCACACTTCTACTGTGGGCCCAAGGATACCTTCTCTCTGCTGGCAGAGGAGGACTGTCGTGGCTGTGCTAGACGAGGCCAGAAGGTGGGCTATTAAATGATTTGGTCTTCTTGGCCACAGCAGCTCATCAGGATCATCTATTTAGGTGTGGAAGATGGAGGCAATATTTACACCCATAACATCAACAGATGTTCTGAAATGTTATGGTTCTTATTGTGATTAGTTCTTAGGACCAAGGGCTCCTGCAATTAATTAATTGCTTTTTTGGAGGTGAATTTTTGACAAAGGGGGAGAAACCCTACCGGTATTTCTAGCTTCACATGACTAATATATAAGCCTAGGACTTGAGGATAATTAAGGGTGAGATTCTGTTTTGGAGACTTCAGGTGAAATCTGTAAACTATTTAAATTGACACCATGAATAAGATCAGAGAAGATAGTTTAGCTAGGGAGGCACTAAAAAATCCTAAAGTATTTTTTATTTTTTAGGGTTTTTTGCTAGTGATATTCCAGCCCCATTAAAGAATGTAGATGGGGAATAACTTTTTAAAAAACAATTTTCTGAATATTGTAGGAGAAAGCTTGACTATCTTTGGAAATTGAGGGAGATGTAATGGGTCCAGGGTACTAAAAATACTTAGTTGCAATAGCCTTTTGTTTCATGGGAGGGGGGTAGACAGTGAAGAATTAGATAAGAAACAATGCTCAGAAGAAAAATAATGCTGTGGGTGGCTAAAGCAGTCCAAAATCAAAATGCAAGTTCCAAGCCTATTCTTTGAGAGGATGCTCTTTAAGAATCTGTCTACCTTTTCTGAAATGCTATCTCTGCATGCAGAAAAATTGAAATCCTGGGAACCTACAGCTTGAGCTACTGGGTCAGTGAAAGGAGACTCTCCTTCCTGCTATACCTGCGTATTCACTTGAAAATGAAACCTGCAGAACAAATAGACCTTTGATTATATATGACTATATTCCAAGAATGGAAATTGTAGATGGTGGAGTGGCTGCAGAAAAATGGGCCTACTAATGCACTGTGGCTGAGCTGGAATTTGGTGAGAATAGTGGAGAAATGAGCAAAATGCCCATTCTTTTATACCTATGTATTTCCACTGTTGAGCATGACCTCCAGAGAGGTTAAAAATGGGAAAAAAAAAAAAAAAAAAAAAAAGGTGTCCTCATGCACACCAAAATAGTCATAGTAGCACCATTTTTGTTTGAATAAAAAGCTTTGGGTTTTTTTAGGTTTTTTGTTTAAGTGGGGGGAAAAAAAAAAAGAGGAAGGATGGGAAATATGACCCAAATGGCCATCAGTCATTTTCCCAAGTTTGTGGAACATGTATAAACATTCTGTTTATACAAGCCTTAAGGTTTAACTTAGGGGGATCCTGGGAGATCCATACAAATATTTGAGCTAAAAAGGACTCGAGCTTTTCACTTTATAACCAGAGGTGTGGGGAGATTCCATGACTTGCCCAAACCAGAAACCACTTCTTTGATCTGATGTTGCTTAATCATTTCTAGCCTCTACTAGTGACTGGTGGAGAGAGCTGGAAAGATTTTGAACACAAGAAAGTGCCCCTGTGGACATTTGTTTTTTCATGTTTTGGGGAGAGTAAAGTTTGATACCAAAAAAGAAAAATTGTGCTTTGATGACTAATTTTAAAATAGAGTGAGATACAAATAAGTAAGGCAGCATTGGAACTTGCATATTAAATTTAAAAATAAAAATAAAATAGCAGCTAACATTGACATCGTGTCTTAAGGTTTGCAAACCACTTTGCAGATAGCTCAAATTTTATAAATGTTGCTCTAAAAAAACAACTATATATGATAGAGATTTGTGGTTTGATATGCAGTGCTCTTTTTTCTTCTTAGGGGCAACTAGGTGGCAAAGTGGATAGAGCACTGAGCCTGGAATCAGGAAGACCAGAGTTCAAATCTAGACTCAGACACTAGCTGTGTGACCCTGGGCAAGTCATGTAACCTCTAACTGTCTGTTTCCTCATCTGCAAAAGGGGATAATAGCACCCACCTCACAGGGTTGTTGTGAGGATCAAATGAGATGATATTTGTAAAGTTGTAAAGTGCTTAGCACAGTGCCTGGCACATAATAGGCACTTAGTAAATGCTTATTCCTTTCCCCTTCCTTCTTTGTATAAGGAAATGTTCATGTTTGTTGATTTCTGTAAAGTTCATAACAATAAAATGAAGAATAAAGAAGTGCTCCTACCTGGGATCTTTTGGGCTTTGAATAGAGCTATTTTATCTGAGGCTGTTGAGTTGACAAAGGACCTCACTGATCTCTCCAGTGAGCTATCAGAAGAAAATCTCAGAGGTGAGAGGGGCCTTATAAAACAGGGCATGTAGTACATCTTATCTTATAGATAATAAAACTGTAGTCCGTGAAAAAGTCCAAGTTCACACAATTACTGGCAGGGCAGAAACTAATCTTAAGAGTCTCCCAAATTCCAGCCTTAATACTCTTTCCATTTCTCCAGGAGACAAAAGAAGCAGAGAATAAATTTAATTCCATCTGAATGTAAACTCTTTGAGGGTACAGGCTGTTTTTGTCTTTTTTTGTTTTCATTCCCAGGGCTTATCACATCTGGTCCCATAAAGAGCCACTTAATAAATGTTTATTAATTGACTGATATTGTGACTCCAAGAAAGCTGAGATTAATGACTGGACAGACAATGTGGAACATAACCTGACTCCAATACGAAACCTTAATATGCTGCTAATGGAGCCTAAAAAATCAAGGTCTTTTTCTTAGTTTATTTTACTGTTCTAGAACTCCAAAGGGCTATGTATTCTATATGCACAAGAAACTAGGAGTAAATTGGCCCAGGAGTATTCTGCTGTTCCAAGTGGATTTAATCTTATTGTAGCATTTCCCCACAGAGGAGTCTCTCCTGTCATAGAAACAATAGGGCCTCGTTAATGTGGTTTGGTAGAGGAGTTTGGATTGTTTGAGAAGGCTTGAAATTGGGGGAGGACTAAAAAGAGACAGGGAGTAGCCACTTCTCTGCTCCCTATCTGGATCAGCATCCTTCAGATGATCTTCCAGAATCCAGGCCCCAGAGGAAGTTCATCCACTTAAGCTTTGCAACTCCCACCCTAAGTCTGAGCCACCTCGAAAAAGTGCAAACTTGCCTCACCACTATCTCAAATCAGACCAAGCTTCATATCCCAATCCAAGAACCTCTTGGGCCACCTTCTGTGGACCCATGTGTGTAGTAATCCCTTCCCCTTCTCCCACCTTGGCTCTGAGCACAAGAGCCAAATCACTACTGATTTGGTTTACCAAAGGTGTTATTGACTGCCTGTGTCTCCTTGTAGAATGTAGGTTCCCCAAGGGCAAACTCTCATGCTTGTGTTCCCCAATGCCTGAGATAGAGAGCTTAAACAAAATGTTTTTTCATTCATTCATTCATTCGTGAGAGGCAACATAACGAACAATTGGAAGTGGTCTGAAGTATATCGTCAAAAATAGACGATTTGGAGAGGAAAAAATGAGTCAGTTATGTAGCAACAATGAGAGCCAACCAATGGAGCATCCGCGTGTTCTGTTGGCATTTCTGGACTCGGGATGAGGGGTGAATTTGCCCTTTGTGAATTTATGGAAGAGCATGAATGAAAGTCTTAGGGACTAATCTGGCCTAGTTAAATTACCATCTGCCTTGTGGGGAGGAATGCCCATATCCAAATCCACTGGAGTATTAGAAATGATCCATTGAGTAGATCATAGCCATTCTTTTTTTTTTTTTCACTACTCCGGGAATGCATTGCCGCTGAGCCGGGCCCAGAGCAAAAAGAGACCTGACGGTACCTCTGGTGAAAGACTTGGTGAGAAAAACAGATGAAGCTTTCGATTGCGATCATCTGTGAATTCCCCTTACATGTGTCCTCATGTGCCCATGGCCTTCAGTAGTCCGCACCAGGAACCACATTTATCCTAATGACAATAAAATGTGGGTGACCCGAGGGAAGATTATCCTGTCTTAGTTGCCCACTGGCAAGGGTCTCGCCAGGAAGAAGCTGCGGTCAGCTTTCTGCCAAAGGTTGTCCTATTCTCACGCTCTTTGAAGTCTCTGTGTGTTGGTGGGTGGGGAGCATCTGTGTCAAAGAACTCATTTATGGATTGAAAATATCACTGAAACTCGGGGACAGTTCCTTTCTGCGGGGGTCAGACAAGAAAGCCCAAAGAGTGAGCACATTGGTCCTGATTCTGCATCATATCCTGAAGACAAAGAATGGTTTGAGTTATTACTGTGCCGTTATTGCTGGTCTAAATCTTTAGGGATAGGAGTATCTGAGGCTCCCTATTGCCAAGGAAAAAGTGACAAACACAAGGAGGGAATATTTAAGTTAGGGGCCTCAGCTTCTACTGGTACTGATGTCCCATGGCTGGAGAAGTCAGAGGAAGGAGCTAAGAAATCTCAAAAGTTCACTTGGACCACCTTTCCCCCTCCTCCCCACCCTTATTTTTCAGTTGGGGTGCCTTGGATCCAGAACACTGAGGTCTTTAGCCTAAGAAACAACTAATTTGGTATTCCATAAACTCCCAAGTGCCAGCACATGGGCCCTTTTACCTAGCTGGGACACCAGCATTTTAGGGGATTAGGAAGATAACATTAGTGAGTCAGCTACCCTGTCACTCCCCTTTGCCAAATTTTTTTTTTTTTTTGATCCAGAAAGAGGGTAAGAAAGTAAATGATAAAATTTGGAGTTGAAAGATGAACTAGCCCACCTTTTTCATTTGCAGATGGGAAAGAAAAACATTTATATAGAGCCTACTGTGCGTCAGACATGGTACAAGCCCTTCACAAATATCTCATTTGATCCTCATCTCAGCTGGTAGGTGCTATTATAATCCCCATTTTATACTTGAAGAATCGGGCAAGATTAAATAGGATAGAGGACTGGAATGGCTAATGAGGCTAAATGGAAGGGACATATCTCCACGGGACCTCTCCACTGATGCTTCCCTAGATGGGTCATACACTGGGAAAGACTGAGACACATGAATGTGAGACGAGATCAGATATTGGATGGGACATCAGTAATTGAGAGTTCTCAAGTTATACTTCTGACTTATTATATGACTCAGAGCAAGTTACCTTATCTTTGCCTCAGTTTCTCTATCTGCAAAACAAAGCTAATAACCCCATTTCCTGTGGGAATCAATGTAATGATGATGTGAAGATGATTTGAGCTCTTTGGAAGAAAAACAGTATCCAAATCCATGCTATTTGTAGCCATCGACATGGTGGTAGGGGTAATTCCCTGTCATCACACACTACCCTGCCTGTGGGCACTCTCTGATCTGCCATGAATGATTTTCAGTGTAATATGCTCAGCTTCTGGCTAACCAGTGCTGGAGCCGAGAAGTCTGGGTTTGACGTGACTCTTCTGGGGGCCAGTGTGGTCTTGCTGGCCGGTGAAAATGAAAGAATATATATAGAAAGTTGCTGCTGCACTTTGTCCCCAAAAATCCTTGTGTTGAGTAAGTAGTAGAAGTCAAAAAGACATATCAGTGAATGTTCCAAATTACTAATAGTAATGGAAATGCAAATTAAATCCTTCAGATTGACAAAAATGACAAAGCAGACAGTATTGGAGGGGCTTTAGGAAAGCAGGTGTATTATTGATAAAGCCGTGAACTTTTCTAGAAGACAAATTTGGAATTCTACTCAGAAAGTAAACTATACATAACCTTTGACCCAGCAATAAAACCATTAGGAATATTTCCCCAAGGGGGTCTCATACATAAAATGGCAAAGACCTGGAAGGATTGTAGGTATCTAAGTCCGGCTGAACAAAAGTGGCAAATGAATGGGATGGAATATAATTGGGCTATTAAAAATGGGAAAGGGGAAAAATTCAGAGTCTCCTTGTAAAATTTGAATGAACTGATGCAGAATAAAATAAGCAAAGCCAGAGCAGTTTACATATGACCATAACAATGCAAAGCTGAAAAAGCTTCATCAATGACGAATTGCCATGTCCCATCGGATCTTCAAATGTCTCCGAGACAACAAAACTTTTGTTTAGAGTGAGACATCAGTTCTTGGTTTCTTTTATTAGACTTGAATTATTTATTATAAGAAAGGAGCCTACTGCTGAGAGGGGCAAGGCTGGGGTGGAATCACTGAGAAGTGACAGTGATAGAATAAATGAAAAAAACAATAAAACATTTTTAATTAAAAAAAAAAAGTGATAGCCACCATTCCACCACCACCAGATGGTACAAGGGGGCATGGCAGACCACTTCCATGCAAACCAATCCAGAAGACCCTTATTGTTATCATTAACCCCTCCCTAGATTTGTCTCTCTGAAGAACTCTGGAATCGATTGTGAAACATGGGAGACACTGGCTCAGGACAGGCCAGCAGAAAGTGCCAGGCTTTGTGAGCAAAGCATAATTGAATTAGCTCAAAAGAAACGCAAGATACTCAAAGTTAGAGAAGTCACCCCAAAAGTTTGAGCTCATGTTGGTCTGCTCAGCCATAGTTGGATGTACTCTGACACAGTGATGTCATTTTGTCTTCTGAGAACAAAGGACAACAACCATTGTTTCAATGGCATTCAGTGGTGAGAATGGCTACTTCCTGTTCATTCTGACTTAGTACTGGGGTAGAAGGCGTCTAAGATTTGGGCTACAGATCTCGTATAAATGAATAGAGCTTTACTGGTTGGGAAAGAGGGGCGAGCCAATTATGTGAATAATGGATTGGACTCTACAATTCTACTAATTCTAATTCTAATGCTGCCTCATTAAGCGCAATTATGGAGCCCTCTCTCCTGGGACTTAAGAAGATAAACAGACTTAACCTTTAGAATCCTAATATTGGGAATCCAGGTCTTTGGAAATTATCTGTTCCACCCTTGGACCTTCTCTCCATATGTACCTGCGAGTTGAGTTTCCTAGCCTCTGCTTGGATACTTCTAGTGCTGGGAAACTCGCTCTTAACAAAATAATCCAATTTAATTCCTAGGCACTGTAGGAAAGATGTTCCTAATTTTGAACTTAAACCTATCTTCCTGTAACAAGCCAGTACTTCTACTTTGGCCCTCTCAAGCCTTGCTACTCTGGGTTCTGAGCCGGCGGGCAGTACCTACAGAACATTTATGTAAGGCCTTGAATTTCCTCAGCTCTAACAAGTTTCATAACTAATCATTCTGCTGCATTGGGCATTCCCAGCATGAGCTGCTATCATGTGGTCAATCAGGCTCCTTTGAAGGAGGGGCTCCACTGACTGTCTTTAAGAGAAGGAGGACAGAGGCAGCTTCATTCTTCACTGGAACATCAGCTCTGACCCATTTCTCTGGACCGGGGCTGCGAGTGGTAACTGGAGCTCCTAAGGGATGCAGAAGCTGTGGAGATGTGGACCTCATGTCCTTATGGCCCATTTACCCAGATAAGGAAAAGAAATGAAAAGACCAAGGGGGAAAAAAAGGAAACTTCCGTTCCTGTGGAACACAGCAGACGGCAGAGATTGAGAACTTGGGTTTGTCCAGGCGGGAGATTGGAGACTCTGGGTTCTGGAGTCAAGCAGTAGAGAAGGGATGATGAGGCAACGTTACATGTGGCTTGGACTCTTGCAGCCTCTGTGGTGCTGATGGAGTCGGTGATGTGGCCTTTGCCAGGTTAGAGAAACGCCGAACATGAGGCGGGTCTGGCGGCTGTGATTTTTGTCCCAGACCAAAGGGCGGAAGGGGGGAGGAAGGAAAGACACATCGGGGATTCCTCTGAGCACTAACTGGAGGAACAATGAACTGAAGCCGCGAGAGGCAGCTGGTGGACTTGGAGAAATCCCTCCGGGCTAAGAATTTGAAAATTCCAGTTCATCCGTGTTGCTAGTTTCACATTCACAGCTTCTTGCTCGTAACCCAGAACTATGCCGATGCCGGGTCAACAGAAGCGGTTGTTTAACACTCTGAACGCCACTTCCCCGGGCCCCCTCCATCGGGTCGTCCCCACCAACCGGACAGAGTTCCCGTGCCAGGTGCTCTTCGTGCCCGACGAGCTCTTCTTGACCCTAGGGCTGCTGAGCCTGCTGGAGAACGTCATGGTGGTGGTGGCCATCGTCAAGAACCGCAACCTGCACGCCCCCATGTACTATTTTGTCTGCTGCCTGGCTCTGTCGGACCTGCTGGTGAGTGTCAGCAACCTGCTGGAGACCGTGGTGGGGCTGCTGCTGGAGAGGAGGGTGCTGGCCATCCGGGCGCCCGCAGTGCAGCAGCTAAACAATGTCATTGATGTGTTGATCTGTGGTTCCATGATGTCCTCCATTTCCTTCCTAGGAGCCATTGCTGTGGACCGCTACATCAGCATCTTCTATGCCCTGCGCTACCGCAGCATTGTCACGTCCTGCAGGGCCCAGGGGGTCCTCGCCGGCATCTGGGTGTCTAGCGCCCTATCGGGCGCCCTCTTCATCTCCTACTACAACCACGTGGCGGTCCTGCTCTGCCTCATCGGCTTCTTCTTGTCCACGCTAGGGCTCATGGTGGTCCTCTACATCCACATGTTCATCCGAGCGTGCCAGCATGCCAGAAGGATCGCGCGGCTGCACAAGAGATACCCCGTCCACCAGCTGTCCCCCCCTCAGGGGGGCCGTCACCCTCACCATCCTGCTGGGCATCTTCTTCCTCTGCTGGGCCCCCTTTTTCCTGCACCTCACGCTTATCGTCCTTTGCCCCAAGCATCCCATGTGCAGCTGCTACTTTCAGAACTTCAACCTTTTCCTCATCCTCATCATCTGCAACTCAGTCATTGACCCTCTCATCTACGCCTTCCGCAGCCAGGAGCTCCGCAAGACGCTCAAGGAGGTGATTCTGTGTTCCTGGTGAGGGGCCGGGCTGCTCTGTGAATGCTCGTGATAGAGGCATGGACAGACCCAGGGGGACGGAGGCGCGGAACACACTTGAGAAGAGCAGCAAAGGGGCCCAGATACTCTGGTTAGGGAGCAGAACCTGCTCTCTCCTACAGCCAAGAGGGACAGGTGGCTAGCCTGGCTTCCGGCATCTAAAGGGCCCTTCTGGGAAGGATGCTGAGATGGAGAGTGTGAGAGAGTGTGTGTGTGACAAGGAAAGAGAGACAGACAGATGGAGAGGGGGAGGGAGAGGGAGAGAGAGACACAGAGACAGAGACAGAGAGGACAGAGAGAGGCATAGAGAGAAATTCAGCATGCACTTTTTTCACTCATGCCCAGGATGGAACAAGAACAGAACAATCCCCTTCATCTGATCCATTTTTAATTCTCCATTTGAGAGTAAGATTTTTAAAACTCCATCTCAAAGTCTGAAAAATTCAATCTATTCCTGGGATGAGAACCTGGAGCTCTGTTCTTTCCCCATCCCTGCCTTGGCATTGCTTCTGTCTACAAAGGATACTATGGCATGTAGGAGACAGGTTCTGCAAGTTCCGGACTGGAAAGATGATACAACAACAGCTGAAGCCATGAAAAAGTATTTGGAGTCTCTCCACCACTGCCCCTCCTACCTCCCTCCCCGGGTCCAAGAAATTGGAATCTTACAGGACATGCGGGGGGCCAAGGGCAGATGACGGAGAGCTCCAATATCTCAGTTCCACTCCCAACTTGTCCACTGATCGGAGTGCTCTGCTGCTGTTCATCCCACTGGCCTGTGTCTGGCTTGACCTGGCTGGATTAGGGATGGCTTACTGAGGCTGTATGGGAACTGTGGGATTGAGAATGACAATAAACCCGATCTGCCCAGATGCCCTGTCTGACTGGCATTGGTGGGGGAGAGGGATTTATGCTCGAGCTTCATCATTCCTTGCTGCTCTTTCAAATCACTAAAGGAGAAGTGGGAGAGGGGAAGGTAAACAAGTGATAAATAGGAAGAGAAATGCTGAGAACTGGGCTGAACTTCCCAAATCCTGCCTGACATAGCCCAGAGTCAGACTAAAAAGCTTTCTACTGAATGATAAGAGGAGAAGGTCCCAGAATATTGATGGAGAAGTCACCTTGGTTAAGCTTGCGGTTCTTGTGGTTCTATATACAGGGAAGGAGATGTCTGGAGATTGAGCGAGCTCCTCCCAGAACCACAGAATTTCAGAACTGGAAGGAATCTTATGAGGCAATCTCTTCATTTGATGTATAAGGTAAATTAAGGTCACATAAGTAGTAAGCCACAGATTATTCAGGGTCCTTTCCCCTTAAATCTAGTGTTTCCTTAGCTGATTTTCTCTGATCACCATCTAGAAGCAGGCAGGGGAAAGGAGGGGCCCAATAGAGAGCAAGGCTTGAAGTTTTGTTCCACAGGGACAAATCCTGGTCCCAAAGTGCCCCATGGTGAAGCTAAGTCTTAGTCTTAAAACCCCAAGAGGCAAAACCCTAGTACCGGGTGGCTTTAACAGGGGGGAACTGAGCAGCCTCGTTGTAAGAATAAGCTTCAGCCAGCTCACAGGGTTTTCTCAGCGTTGGTCCAGCTCAGACAACATTATGTATTTATGTATCGGGTATGTATTGTATTTCACTTTAGTGAAATTTGAGAACTCAGGATTCTAATCCTGCTGCCACTAACTAGATATATGACTTTGAAAATATGAGCCTCAGTTTACCTAGCTGCAGAATAATAGGGATGAACTAGAATTAGATGATCTCCCAGGTCCTGTCTAAGATCCAGAAATCTATGATTGAGTAGTTATAGCATCTGAAGTTGAAGCCTTTGATGATCATTCTGGATAAGGATGCTAAGAAAAGATGTACTCTCTAGTTTATTTGTTGGATAGAACAGGCAGCTACTGTGGGGGAACTATGAAATCTGGGTCTCCTATTACTTTCTTGTTTGTGCTGTGTCCAAAAGCCTGAGGTGACGTCATGGACCTCCAGTTCTCATCTATAAAATGGGGATGATAGTAGCCAAGCTGCCACACAGCCTTGTCCTGAAGATTATTGAGATAACATAGATGGGGGCCGCTAGGTGGCGCAGTGGATAGAGCACCAGTTCTCAAGTCAGGAGGACTTGAGTTCAAATTTGATCTCAAGACAACTGTGTGACCCTGGGCAAGTCACTCAACCCAATTGCAAGAGAGAGAGAGACATAGACAGAGATAGAGAGACAGACAGAGAGACAGAGACAGAAACAGAGAGAACATAGATTAAGGACTATACACATGCTGTTATTTGACATTATTATTCTTAAGTGAACCCAAATCTGAACCCCCTGCTGCCCTATACCCCTCTTTCTAGGGTCTCTCCTCCTGCATATCTCTTCTCCCCTTTCTCCCTCACCCTTTAATTTTGCTTGTTCCCCTGCCTTCTTGAAACAAGGATCATCAACCCTTACACACCTTCTACTTCCCTTATTATGAAATTCAAATTGTTGTTTTTTCCTTTTGGAGGCCCAGGATCACACAGCTAGTTAAGTGTCTGAGACCATATTTGAACTCAGGTCCTCCTTATTCCAGGGCTGATGAGTATGAGAGTTCCGCCCCTCAAGCTGGATCAAGAGCAGCTCATCTGTATTCCAGCTTCGTGCAGACATACGCTAAGTACGGGGTGACTCTCCACAAGTGCCTTTTGTCTGGCTCTTTTCTCAGGATCGCAGTCTTCTCCCAGAGTCCCCTCCCCTTGGCTGGGAGCTCAAGGTCAGAGAACAAACGGGGCTGCCAACCCCGGGCCCAGACATTTTGCTGAGGGGCCAGAGAGCTGGTTCCTGGCAGTGCGAGGCGGGAGAGTGAGTCAGGCCTGAGAGCAGCCCCGCTCCTGAAGACGGAGAAAGTGAGATTGTCTGGCTGCCGCAAGGGAGAGCTGGCCGCGGAAGCTGAGCTGGCAGCTCCCCCGCTGCCTAGGTGGATCGTGGAGGCCCAGAGGGAGGTTCGGTGGCAAGGGCACGGCCGGCCGGCCAGCCTTCCTGCCTCCAGCATCCACCCAGAGGGAACAGCTGAAAAAAAAGCCTCACTCTGGGACCCGGGAACAGGGAGAGGGAGGAGGGGCTACGGGCAACTAGACACCAACCACGGAAGGCCACATCATAAAGGACAAAAGGGGGGGGGGGAAGGGAGGGATAGAAAGAGGGTGTAGCTCTAGAACAAAAGACAAGGTTTCTGGGAATGAAGAACTCCAGAGTCGTTCCTGGAAGCAGGGACCAAAGGAAAGCGCCCTTGCGCAGACACCCCGACGCTGCAAGCGCGTCCGCACTCTCAGCCCGGCCCCCGCGCTCCACAGACAGGGAGCGCACACCTGCTAAGTCCTCCCCGGTTCCCCATTGTCCCGGGGGGCGCCTTAGTAGGAAACGGAGAGCGTCTCGCGGCGGAACCGGGTCTCGCGTGACACCGAGTGCCGCGTTAGAGCCAGGGGCCCCGACACACCACCCCAGATAGTAAAGCAGCTGCTGGATGCGTGTGCCCCGGAGCTGCCCAGGGCAAGGCCGCAAAAGCTGGGGGGGAACCGGGCGATTTGCAGCCCTGTGACTTCCCAGAACAATCACTCGGCCATGGGACTGTTCCAAGTCATGTCCCTACAACTTTAAATGGCAAAGCGCCTTAACCGGAGCCCTGGGAAGGGGGAAATTACAATTCCTGGCTCTAGAGTAAAGCGCCTTTCCCGGAGCCCTGTGCGGGGCATTGGTGCCATCCAGGCTCAGAGGCACGGTGTGATTGGGCAACGATCATAAAAGCAGGTGACGGCAGCTCCAGCGTTTGAGTCCGTCCTCCTGCTTGCAGGTGCAGCAGCAATCTCTCCCAGACTCACTAAGCCCAGAGAACAACACCCTGATCGTTACCACGAGGTTTGGTGGCTTCCCGCTTTTCACACTATCAGAGTGACTGGAGATCCCTGGATAGGAGGGGCACCTTATGGTGGGTGGTGTGGGGATCAAAGAGATGACACAACTTCCCCACTCCCTGAAGCCAGCGCTGGTCCAGACATTGGACCACTTCAGGAAAGGGAGCCCTTCTGCCCTCCAGTGACCGGATGGCAACACTGCAATCAAACTGGGCTCTTTTGGGGGGGAGGGGATGGCTTCAGCTCGAGGCTTCTCTTCTTCCTCCTCCTGCCTGCCTTTTCATTTTGATTGATTAGTTTCCTTAGAGACTTTCCTTCCGTATGATTGGGAAAAAGTCAAGGGGCCTCTGAGTTGGGTGGAGGTCTGTGTGATCTGGGCTTTTTCAGACCTAAAGGGGTACCAGCAGATGGGCAGAGAAGGGCTCTAGGGGATGGTCCTCTGCTGGGTGTGAGGCCTGGGCATGGAGCTAACATGGTGACTAGTAGGCAGTATACCAAGTGCAAATGTCAGGACATAAGAACTGAGAAGGGCAATGGTCAATAACTTTAATTGGGGAGCTAGCAAACCAAGAGTCCTGCTCTAATATAATATAGAAAGCCAACAGGGGAGGAAGAAGCTCCTTATGTTCCCCACCCCCACCCCAGTCCCACCCACCACATACAAACACAATACACCCCTCCCCTTCATAGGGTAGCACCTCAGCTGCAGGGCTTGGCACTCTGGCACAAAGTCAAATTGAGAGAGTTTAGGAGCTCCAATGACAATGGGCAAGAAGCCCAAGGATTAGGTTAGGTTTCCAAACTCATCTTTAAACCACAGGGAGGGGCTGAGAATGTGGTAGCTTGGCCCATCTCTCCTTCACTGTCACTGAGCCTCTAAGTGTGGGGACCCAGAGGTTCTCTGGCCATTTTCCATCTTCTGCACTCCCAAATAGGGAGACTCCTAACAGGTCTATTTCCAATCCTCCATAATCTTGGAACCTCTGAGTCCAGTTTTCTAGCAAAACAGTCCTTTGGTATGAATAGAAGCCACCCCTTCTCCCCTGATCTCCTGTCATCCATGGAGCTTGTGACTCAACAGGTATCTCTTGGGAGTTCTCTGAGATCCCTCTAGGACAAGAGTTTTTAACTCAAGGCATTGACAAATAGATTTAAAAAGAGTAATAATCATTTCAATGTAGCCTCCTTCCATTTTAATCCTATGTGTTCTGTGCACTTAAAAAAACATTATTCTGAGATATCCATGGGTTCACCAAATGTCAAAGGTGTCGCAAAGATGTCACTGCCATTTGTAAAAAGCTTAAGAATCCCTTCTCTAAGACATAAGGGACCACTACTCCAGTTACATATTCTATCTCTCCTCCTCAGCCTTATTCTATAGGCGGCAGACCACTACAGGCAGCTGAAGTGGGGGAGGGGGAGTCTAGTCTAAGGGTGTAGGCTCCCTTACTTTCTTTTTCCTAACAATGATTTCATGCCTTTATTCCAGATAAAATAAAAATTTCTTTTCTTCTCTTTTTTAGTTTCTTCCTTTTTTCTTCCTTTTTTTCTGATTTTTTTCCTCTTTCTCGCTTTCTTTCTTTGTCTGTTTTTTTTTTTTTTAACTCTACTCCTTTGCTATGCTACCATTCACGTAGGGGCAGAGCAAGATGAAACAGAGCTTGGTAGGTCTTCTCAAGGCCCTGGAAAAGGATGGGACTAGAGAAAGGGAGGGGACCAGAAACCCAGCTGCTTGGGGAAGAGAAGGGGAGGAGGGAAGCCCTGAAATCGAGGGTACAATGGAAGGGAAGCTGTTGGAGAAAGAAACAAAGAAAAAGGGAGTATGGGGAGGAAGGTCTGGAGTAACTTGGGGCCGATCGTTCCCCCGATCTTCTCCGCCCCTTCCGCCGCCACCCGCAGCTGAGCTGGGTGGGGTCTATGTCACCTCGCTTTTGCAGATCCAAAGGGGTGCCAGCAGGTGGGTACAGAAGTCATTATTTGTCCTCAGAGGAGCCCCCTTCCATTGTCCGTTTGGGAGACAACGCCTCTGCTTCAGATGTGAAGGGTCCCCAAAACTCTGACCAAGGGAAGCCCCCCATTCAGAGCTCCCCCTTTATTCTGTCTCTATCTGCCCAGAGGGGCCCTACAGCCCGCATCGCATTGTGTGCAGCCAGACAAAGTAACTGCGCTGGGCAGCGGAGGTGGGAGGGCGGGTAGCTCCCTCCCTCAGGACCTAGAGGGAGGAGGCGGCGGGGGGAGGGATGCGCTGGTTGGTACTGATGCTGCAGGGATGTTGCAGCATTTTCCGCCGGCGCCTCGTGATTGGCTGGGAGGAGGATGAGGTCAGCTCTTGGCGGAGCACGCCGCTGTCCGCCCAGAGCCGGTGCAGCAACGCGCAGCCTATAAAATCCGGCGGCCGAGGAGCACCCAGCCTTCTGCAGCCTGCGAGAACGCTCCCCACTTCCTATCTCCGGCCGCTCCTCCTGCAGCAAGCCAGCGAGACCTGCGAGGATGAGAGAAATCGTTCACATCCAGGCGGGCCAGTGCGGCAACCAGATCGGAGCCAAGGTAGGGCGGGGGAAGGGGCCGGGATAGAGACAGGGACCGAGCCGGGCTGGCTTTGGGGCTGGGGCAGGGAGTGACGCCTCCCCCAGGCGCTGGGTCGGCCCACTGCGGCAGCCCCGGGTGGGCAGCTTCGCTTGGGCTCGCCCTGCCCCCCGGCAGGACCCGCGGAAGCTGGGGGTCCCTGCTCGGTCTTTGTACTGAGCCGGGTTGGGGAAGGGGGGGGTCACGAGCCGGGCTGGGGGGAGGGGAAGGAAAGTCGCGAGCATCCCCAGCTCTATTCCAGCGATGGGTTCGGGAGCGGGTTTCAAAGGAGGCGAGCCATTCAAGGACTCCTTTGGACGCAGAGCTGGGGAGCAGAGGTAGGAGGGGGCGGGGGGGGGGGCGGAAGGGGAGCGCCAGGCTACGCGGCTCAGCACGAACCACACCCCAGGACTGCGGCGCCGGGAACAAAGGGATGAGCTCAGCTTTGCGCCAGGCGGCCGGGACGCCTGGGTCACCGCCCTGCAGGGGTTCCCCACTTTTCTGTTGCCATTGTCCGGGAAGTCTTCCCGTCTCCCCAAGCCCTGGACGGTTTCCAGGGAGGGCTCCCTTTCTTTCGAGGGTCAGTTTGATGAAAGAGGTGGGGAGTGGGGAGTCAGGGAGCAGACAACCCTTCAGTTTGTCAGACCCCGTTACCTGTCACCTGGGAGCGGTCACCCGTACACTCCGCTTGACCATGTCCCCTAAGCTGGAGGCCCGGACACCTGGGTCTTTCCCCGAATTAAGGGTCAGGGATTGGAACCTGGATAAAGACCGCTCCTATATTCCTTCCCTCTGGGGTGGGCGTTGCCCATCCTCCTCAGAGGAACTGATCTGTCCTGGGTTCCTTGGGTCTCAGGTTTAGGAAAAAATGGGTGGGGTTGAGCTGGGCGGGGCAGTTGAATGGAGACCATGGTATTTCTTTCACACACACACACACACACACACACACACACACACACACACACCCCTTTCAGTGGCAAGCCACATAGACTGCCCTCCTTTCCTTCTTTCTTCGTCTCTTTTTTAATAATTTCTTCGAGGGTAATTGGGGAGAAAATACTATTAAGTATGAAACAGTTCTTTTCTAGAGATCTGCCCAGGAGTAGTCCTAGAAGAACTCTCTCACACTAGCTCACCCACTTCACAGCACCCTCCCCAGCCCCAGCCCCTTCTTTCTTTGTTCTCCTGAGGGGAGGAAGGGGTGGAGTTGTGCCATGATTCACAGGGTGACCTTGGTCTCTGGTCTCCAATCTTTACTAACCCAGGCTGCTGCCAAAGGTGAGATCAAGACCCTCCCTGGAGACCCAATCCTGATCGAATTAGGTCTTGGCCCCACCCTGAATTGGCCCAGTGGGAGCCAGAGGTACACCTCTTGGGAAATAAGGTGGGATCTACTGAAGAGAGGAGAAACCTTAAAGTTGACTCCTCCCCCAAGCCAGTCATAAGGATCTCCTGGGATGGCTCTAGTAGAAGCTGAGGGTAGGGAACAAAGCCATCCTGAAGAAGGTAGGGCTGCATCGGTCTAGAACAACCTGGAGGGAGGGGCGAGTTCAGAAGAAAATAAGAGAATCTAAATTCTACCCAATGAACCTGAAACCAAAGTCTCATGAACACCGACAGGTGGTAGAAGAGACTGTAAAGGAAAACCTGCAGCTACACTTTTTGATTAGGATAAGAAACCTTCAGCTCATCTGGAACAAAGATAGAGTCTCAAGTGGGGAAGTAGTTCAATGAAAATAGACCAGAAAGGGAAAAGGGAAGTGGATTGGGAGTAGTTAAAGATGAAAAACCATAAAGCCCAAAGTGGAAAGGCAGATGAGATAATAGAGGTTCACATACTGAGCTGTGTGACCTTGGGCTAGATAGTTCTTTTCCCTGGATCTTAGTTTCCTTATCTACAAAATGAGTGGGTTGGACCAGAGTAGAGGGAATAATAGGCCCATAATGAAGAAAAAAGAAAAACAGTGGTTTGAGTGCTCAAGCTGAACACTCAAATTGAATTCAAATTTGGACACTGGATTTCAATATCATCTCAGTTATTCACTACCCTGTGACCTTGGAGAAATAATTTAATTTTCTTGAGCCTTGACTTCCTCATCATTAAAATGAGGGAATTGGACTAAATGGCTCCTGAAGTCCCTTCCAGCTTTAGATTTATTTTCCTATGATCTTTAAAGTGCCTTTGAGTTTTAAACTCTGTAATCTTATAAATAGTAGCTCCCAAGGAAGCCAGTTAGAGGAACAAAAAGCTAATTGATATACTGGAGAGGAGACAGCTGCCCACGTGGCACTGACATGTAAATTGTATGTGTGGGTCTCTTCCGAGACTTCTGGTGGAGGCACCTGCTGCAGTGTCTTAGTGTGAGAAAGTACTAATCATGCATCAGACTCTCCAGACATATCTGTGCCTGCTCAGAATGAAGAATAAGGAGAAAGGGGGAGGAGAAGAAGGGAGAGGAAGGCTGGCCCATCTCCTGCTTGGGAATGGGAGTAGGGGGAGCAGCTGTGGCCAAGTGAGCAGCCACCCCTGGGCCAGAGGGTCTGTTAGCTCATTAGGCAGATCACTGGGGGATTGGGCAGGCACAGAACACCTGCCACTGAGCAGGGTCAGGGGCTGAGGGCTAAAGGGGGATGGGAAGAGGGGAATAAGTGGACAATAGGACTAATTGAGGCTAAAGTCCAAGACAGTGATGTTTATTAGGCAACACTTCTGGGACTCTTGGAGCAGTAGTGGTCTAAGGGACAGGTTTTAAGCCTGAGATTTGGTTTCCAGCATCATGGTGAAATGAGAAGAGCTTTGGATTTGGAGGCTGATGATTCAAATCCCAGTTCTGCTACTTAGTGCCTGTGTGACCTTGGGAAATACTTTATTTCTCTGGGTCTTAGTTTCCACATCAGTAAAACTAAGCTACTAAGCTACTTAAAGTTCCTTTCAGTTTTAAATCAATGATCCCACTTGCCATGTTAGCCCAGTTGTATTATCTGTAAAAAGGAAACAATGAACATCCTCTTGGAGATAGTATGAGAGCAACTGATTAGTTATTTTTAAGGGAGAAAGATTTAAATCCAGAATATTATGATACTTTCACTAAATGGGGCTACATTATAGTATTATAATACTCTAATACGTCTAAACTCAGGGGTAGAGAATTTGAGGCAAAACCAAAGTATGTCAGATAAATACCTCTCCCCCTCCCCACCTCCTCGAGCTGGTGTGCTGACTTCTCACTCAAGAATGCTGAGATCAGGCCTTTGAAGGTCTTAGCTGAGTGCTGGGATCTGCTCCTCACCCTAGGGGACCTCCCCTGCATTGTGGGAGGGTGAATGAGTAAGGCCCAGAGGTGGCCCTGCCTGACCTCCAGGGAAGGCAGAAGGGAAAACACACTCTTCTTTGATGCGTCACATTTGAGCTAATGCTGGCACCTCTTGGAAAATTGGGGCAGCAGCACCCAGCATGTGACCCAGCTGCGTGGAGAGTAGAGAGCCTGCGCAGGTAAAGCAGTTCTGCAGTGGCCTGTGAGACAAAAGAGGTCTGTAGATCTTGGGGTGAAATGAGCAGGGTCTTTTGGGTTCAGAGAGGTCAACATGGCTCTTGTCACCTGATTACCGTAGCTCCATTCCCCATCCCTGGGTTGCCGACCATATCCCCCTCACCTATTATGTTCTTTATGATTTATTTTCTCAGGCTCCCCAAACAGGATTCAACCTCTTTTTCTGGTAAAGCCATAAACTTAAATCATCAGGATCTTAAATCCCTTAGGCATTCCATCCTCTCAATTCTAGTTTGTTTCTGTGGGCCTAGAGGTCTTAGCCCAGATCCTCAGGGAGATTGGTTGAAGGGATTCAGTGGCACTGAGCTTTGAGAGGCCTTCAGAGACAAATTCTACCCAGAGGTTGTTAGCTAGCCACCCCTTAACCCCTTAGCTCTGGGTTCTTTTATCAGCTTAGTCTGGCCTTCAGCTTCAAATGGTGTCCCTAGACTCTTACCTGGAGTAGATCATTACAGTGCTGCTTTATTAACAGAATCAAAGCCTGTCTTCTGTCTTCCATGTGGGATGTGGATGATGGCAATTTAGTGCTTCCTTCTCCTCCTTCCAGTCTGTTGGGCAAATCCTCTTGCTTTGGGAAGTATAGAAAAGAATCTTAAATGCTCTCAGTCAATGGGAAGATTTTTGCTTCCCTTTTAGAATCATCAAGCAGCCCTTACTCTTCCCAGTCAGTGACTCTCTGCCCTTAACACTTTTTTGGATTGGAATGAACGAGTCCCACATATCTGGGTAAGGTAGTGCTCCCCCTCTCCCCAGGGGAGCAATTGGATAGGGGGAGAAGACAGGAGAAAACTGGTCTTGGGATTTAGATTTCACCTCCCTTTAAAAGATATCTTCCAGGAACTCTGACTAAAACCCTGGAGTGTCCCCTAATTCTGAGTACAGCATCAGGGCATTCCAGTTCTAACTACATCACCAAGTATATTAGCACTCTCACTCATCTCCATTAGCTCTAGAGAAGAATATTCCCCTAACATAAAGCACTTCCCCATAAGGTCAGGAAACAAAGGTGTTGAACCTCTGTGCTTGGTTGGGGTGTGGAGGAGGGATGAGGGAAGATGAGTATGCAGAGGTAATGCACTTGGGAAGTGACCTGAGGCTTTTCAGAACCATGGACAGCTCCCCAAGGCTTTCTGTTCCTACTCCCAAACCCTTCCCAACCTGCTACAGAAACTTTTTGGGAGATAGCAACTAGTACCATGATTTGCACATAGGAGCATAAATATAGAGTTAAATGGTAACTCAATAGCCATCTTTAAAAAACAAAACAAAAAAAAAAAAAAAAACGGAAATTTGACACCCAGGGAAATTGTAACTTGCTCAAGATGATCCAGACTGTAAACATCAGAGGTAAGATATGAATCCATGTCTTCTGATTCCAGAGTCAACACTCTTTCCAATGTATCTTTCTAATGTATCATTAGGCACTTAATACATTTTTGCTCTTTTGAAAGGAACTGAACTTTACCTCAATCTTTCTTGGGGTAATAAGTAGCAAAATTTCTCAGGGTGTCCAATCTAATTCTGAAACTTATCCTGGCATTACAGTAAGTCTTGCTCTTTCCACTACAAAAGCTGAATCTCCCCTCAGCTTCCCTGAGCTGAGTCTTCTATTAAAAATGCTCTGTAAATCTTAAAGCACTGTGTGAATGTATTAATTTTAATTAGCATAAAACTAAAGAGCCACCAGGAGATGAATTAATATTTTCAGCCACAGCATGAAGATGATCTGTTTAGGAGAGATAGTATGGAATGGTGGACAGAGACATGGCCTTGGAGTCAGGAAGACCCGAATTCAAATCTTGCTGTGTGACCCTGGATAAGTCACTTAACTTCAGTGCTCCCAGGCAACTTCATAGACTTATCTACATTAATTGAGGATTTCCTCAACAGGAGCTCCTACACTAACCAAAAAAATAGAGGGATAGCAACTTCTTCCTGTGGATGGAGTGTCCACATCAATGAAATTACGAATAAATAAAATATTATATTTTAACTCTCTATTTACTGTATTTCTCATTAAGGTTCCTGGTAATTTCCCTTCTCATTAGGGCATGGTGATTTTTATTGGACCATTGTCCCCAGGAGTAAGTGATTACCATGCCCAGTCAGAGCCCAGAGACAAGCATCCTGGAATGTTTGTGGGACCCTATGCTCAAAAAATTCTTGAGTTTGGAACATAGCTCAGAATTTCTGCCTCTTAAATCAGAACTGTGGAAAGGAAGTTATTCTAATCACAGATTAAGTGCTAGGGGAAAAGATGACAATGGAAAATAGGAAGTGGGAGCCTTTAGTAAGTTCCTATTATGTGCTGAGCATTGTATTAAACACTTGACAAATATGTCATTTGAAAGAAGAGTACACCCATCAAGTAAGTATGAGATTTAAAATACATGTGAAGATATTTGTTATGAAAACTCAGTAGAGTAGTACCATGGAAAGAATTTTATCTTTGGAGGCAAGGGAATAATTACTTACATAGCAACTCTAATGAGCCAGGCACTGTGCTAAGTTTTTGATTTTTTTACAACTATTATTTCATTTGGTCCTCACAATAACCCTGAGAGTTAGATAATGTTATCCTTGTGTTGCAGTTGAAGAATCTGGAGTGAAAGGATCTGGATTCAAATTCTAATTTTGCTAGTTAATATCTATGTGACCTTGGACAAATGATTTAATTTTCCTGGACCTCAGTTTCCTCATTTATAAAAATAAAGGATTTGGGCATAGTAGTCATAATGACTAATATTTCTGTAGTGCTTTAAGGTCTGCAAAGCATTTTGCATTTGTTTTTTCATTTGATCCTCCAATAGAAGCTACTGTTATTATCCTTACTGTACAGATGAAGAAGGTTCTTTCTATCATTAAACTTATGATCCTAAATGTTTTTAAATAGTTCCAGATACGGTGTAAAAGCTAAGAATTTGAAATGAAGATCAGGCCTTAGGGTAAAGTCACACAAAAATTGGCTTCACAACATTATTAATGATTAGTATTGATTTTTAAAATAACTTCCATTTAAAATTTTTAAGATACTTTTCAAAGAGTTTTCAAAAATATTATCTCATCTGATTTTCACAATGACCTTATAAAATAAAGGGCAGGGATTAAAGTTTCCCTGGCTTCCTTCTAGACTCATTGAGATCTCATCTTCTATAGGAGGCTTTTCCCCAGTCCCCAACACTCAGCTGCTAAATCTATCTCTTTTCACAATGCTTTCATGTACCCTGTATATATTTTGTTTGCACCTAGTTATTTACATGTTGCCTACCTGAATAGAATGTGAGCTCCTTGAGGGCAGGAACTGTTTTTGTCCTTTCTTTGTATTCTCAATATTTAGTACAGTTTTTTTTTTTTACATGTACAAAGTTTCATAAGTAAGTAATGGAGCTGGGACCAGGTCTTCTGATTCCAAGGCCAGTGTGCCTTTTTCTTTTGACTTCTTCCTCTGACATTTTCCTAGACATCCCCCTCAATTGCTTTTCCCACTATGCAAGATGGTCTCTCACAAATCTGAAGGAAAAAGAGGTTAAGCTGAGTGCCAGCAAGGTTCTATATCTTTCCTGAGTTAGTTAGTCACAGAATCTAGAATCCAGATCTCCAGATTCCTAGACTCTAGAGATGGGTGCAAAGCATTAGAAAACATGACTTGACACTGTTGAGTACTTTCCTTTCCTTGACCATCTTTCATGTCTGTTTCTCTGCATCTCTCACCAGTTTTGGGAAGTGATCAGTGATGAACATGGCATAGATCCCAGTGGCAACTATGTGGGTGACTCAGATCTACAGCTAGAGAGGATCAGTGTTTACTACAATGAAGCCTCATGTGAGTATCTCCTCACCCAATATGGCCTTCAGACCAACCCTTCCTAACCTGCTCTTATTCTGTGTCATGACCTGAAGATGCTTTAGCGTGGGGGATGGGGGATCAGTAAGACCACAGAGACCCTGAAGGTGGAGATGGTGGCCACAGTGAGATGGAAAGAACTTGTCCAGATTGGATGGAACCTAGAAGGAAGCCCTGGGCTGGTTCTGCTCTCCCAAATCAGGAATTACCTTTTCCCATTGGGATCCCATGTATTATTTTGCTGATTTCCCTCTTGTTCATACCCAGAGGTGCAATAACTCAAAAACCAAATAATATATTTTGCTTGTCTGTGTTACATCCCCTGATTAGACTCTCAGCTCTCCAAAAGGACAGAGTAGGTTTATGTTAAATCTGTTCCATTTCTTCAGTTCCATTACCTACACCAGTGCTCTGTGCTATATAAATACAGTAGCATCTAACAAATGTTCATTGTATTAAAATTGGCAGTCATCCAATTAAGTTGGATATGGGGGGGGGGGGAAGGTTAAATTGGGATCAACAGTAGTGTTGCTTGGCAGAGTTGCAGTTGGAGGGGGTACTAAGGGAAGACTGAGATTTTATAAAGATCCATTTCAGTTGTTTCTCCTTTGTGGTAGTTCAGAGCTGTGCTTACATTTTTATAATCCCAACAGCCCATTCCAGTGCCAGAAGATTTCCTGTCTAGTGACTGAACCATACTTTGGGAGGACATTTCTTTTTAAATGTTTCCTTCTATTTTTAAAATATCCCTCTCACTTACCAACCATCCTCTCCCACTCCCATATAACTCTCCTTCATCTCAAAAGAACAGGAAAATAAAACAAATAAACCCATTAGCCATGACTAGAGATGTATGCCTCATTATTTCCTTGCTAGTGTTCTTAAGTTAAGATTGGTCACTGTACTGATTTGCAAAGTATTTCCCACTTATTTGAGTTCTGCCTAAGAAAGTGATGGGAAAAATTGGTGTAATGAAGTGGAAAGGACCTCAGCAAGCCAGAATAAGACTTTCTAGAGAAAGCAGATCTAAATGGAATTAACACCTACAGCCCTTGACCCACAGGATCTAACATAATCCATCTGGTTTTTTATCTTCCTAGCTCACAAGTATGTGCCCAGGGCCATCCTGGTGGACCTGGAGCCTGGAACCATGGACAGCGTTCGATCTGGTGCTTTTGGACATCTCTTCAGACCTGACAATTTCATCTTTGGTATGTTTCCCACAATTCCTCCCTTCTCTAGACAAATTGCACATTAAAAAAAATCTCCATAAAGGACTGATAAAAGTCATAGCCTAGCAGAGGGTAGAGGAGAATGGGTTATTTTGTGTACTTTGCATTTACTTATAGATGTTTTACGTTTCAAAGTGCTTTCATGATCACTCAGATATTCTGTGAAGATAACTAGAGAGGGGAAGGTATTATTTCTGTTTTACAAATGAGAAAACCGAGGCTTAGAAAAGTGAAACGTATGCACAACTCTTGGATCAATAGCTAGTAAGGAATAGGACAGTTCTCTTCCTGATCTGATTTTATTTCTGTGTAATGCACACTGAACTCCTTCTTGGTGCACTTTAAAGAGCCTTAGGGCTATTTGGCAATAACATCCCTATTTCCCAAATAGGAAAACTGAGGCAAAGATTTTTATTGCTTTTCCTTTTGTGTCTGAAGAAGACACAATTCCGAACCAGCTCGGACATAGCCTCATATAAGAGGAAACAAAATAAGAAAACCTAGATTTAAATCTCAGCCACCCTTTAATGATCATGAGACCTTGGACAATTGACTCAATAGCCCTAATGCTCTATAAATCAGAGTGCAACCGTTTTCTTGTCTACCTCATGAAGTTGCTGAAGGAATGGATTTGAAAGCAGATTGTATGTTGTAAAGGCCAGTTCTATATACATTAGCGGCATGCTTAACCCATTGAGCTCTTATTGACTTTTACCCCCTTCAGCTGTTTTATTCTCTTCCTGTATGGCAGGTCAGAGTGGTGCAGGGAACAACTGGGCCAAGGGTCACTACACAGAGGGGGCCGAATTGGTGGATTCGGTGCTAGACGTGGTGAGGAAAGAATGTGAAAACTGTGACTGTCTTCAAGGCTTTCAGCTCACTCATTCCTTGGGCGGAGGCACTGGCTCGGGTATGGGCACCCTTCTCATCAGCAAGGTGCGGGAGGAGTACCCTGACCGAATCATGAACACTTTCAGTGTGGTGCCCTCCCCCAAAGTGTCCGATACCGTGGTGGAGCCCTACAACGCGACCCTGTCCATCCACCAGCTGGTGGAGAACACCGATGAGACCTACTGCATCGACAATGAAGCCCTGTACGACATCTGCTTCCGCACCCTCAAGCTAGCCACCCCCACCTATGGCGACCTCAATCACCTGGTCTCAGCCACCATGAGCGGTGTGACCACTTCCTTGCGTTTCCCCGGCCAGCTCAATGCTGACCTCCGGAAGCTGGCGGTCAACATGGTGCCCTTCCCTCGCCTGCATTTCTTCATGCCTGGCTTTGCCCCCCTCACGGCCCGTGGCAGCCAGCAGTACCGGGCCCTGACAGTGCCTGAGCTCACCCAACAGATGTTTGACGCCAAGAACATGATGGCAGCCTGCGATCCCCGCCACGGGCGTTACCTCACAGTGGCCACTGTGTTCCGCGGCCGCATGTCGATGAAGGAGGTCGATGAGCAGATGCTGGCCATCCAGAGCAAGAACAGCAGCTACTTCGTGGAATGGATCCCCAACAACGTGAAGGTGGCCGTCTGTGACATCCCCCCTCGTGGCCTGAAGATGTCTTCTACTTTCATCGGCAATAGCACAGCCATCCAGGAGCTCTTCAAGCGCATCTCCGAGCAGTTCACTGCCATGTTCCGGCGCAAGGCTTTCCTCCACTGGTACACCGGGGAGGGGATGGACGAGATGGAGTTCACAGAAGCCGAGAGCAACATGAATGACTTGGTGTCTGAGTACCAGCAGTACCAGGATGCCACCGCAGAGGAGGAAGGGGAGATGTACGAAGATGACGAGGAAGAATCGGAGGCCCAGGGGGCCAAGTGAAGCCATTAGGGGTCCGGCAGGAGGCACAGAGTGGGTAGGACCCAGGAAGAAGCCTGTTATTGGCTGGGGTTGGGACGGAGAGTCTCCCTCACCAGGACAAGTTTTTTCCAGATCATCTAGTCATCTGACAGCGTCCTCCATCTTTGCTTCCAATTAGCTGAGAGCTAGGTACCCAGCTTCTAGTTGCTTCACATTAAAAGTTCCCAAACTTCAATCATTCAGTATTTAATAATATTCCCTTCCTGCCCCCCCCCAGCCCTGATGTCCCCATTATGATGTGTTAGCTCAATTTCTGTACCTTTCTACCCTGGACCCTTTTCCTCTTGCATTTTTTAACATATATTTTCCATAGTCCTGATGTTCTTATTTTTTACTGGTTTGTGTTGATTTTTATTTTTTGAAATACTCAATAAATTTATTGCTGTCTGATACCCTCATCCTGGATTGGCAACTCCTTATTTGGGGCAGGGAATAAGTGGTTGAGGAAAGGTCAACTGGAAGCCACAGTGGAAGATCTACCAATTTCCAATTGGTAGAATTCCAGAGACTTGTATTTCTGAGGAGCAACAATAGCTCCAAGCTACATCTAGCTTTCCTGGGATGATGTCTCCAGAGGAAACCCTGTGGTATCAAAGTTGGTCTGATTCTTCACCCTAGAAATCATAACTTGTGTTGTCCATAGAGAAGAGAAAGCCTGTTCACTTCCTCTTGGATCCCTCTGAACCCCAGGAGGGATGTGTATTATCACTTCCCCGCCCCCTGAAGCTGGGGTTAAGTGACTTGCCCAGGGTCACACAGCTAGGAAGTGTTAAATGTCTGAGACCACATTTGAACTCCAGTCCTACTGAATTCAAGGCAGGTTCTCTATCCACTGCGCCACCTAGCTGCCCCTGTGTATTATCACTTTTAACATTTGGGGCAAGGAAAGTGCTATTGGGATAGCAGAAAGCTCATCAGTTATCAGATAAAGCATGACCACTGGGCTTGGGATCCTGGATCTGATAACCATAGCTGTATTTCCTAGTGATGGGTCCTCAACCTTAAAAGGTTCCTCAATTCTAGTTCTTACTCATGGCTTGTCTCCCCGAAACTTATTCTTCATCCCCTCCCCATACCCTACATTCTCATTTTTTTTCAGCCAAGGCAAAACTGCACCCAAAGAGGACCTTTCTGTTCCCCTTCCTTTTAAGCTTATTACTTCCCATTCAGATCCTAGAATTGTAGGATTCAAACCCCTGCCTATCATAAAGAGGAAACCAAAACTAAAGCCATAGATTGAAACCATAGATTGGTTGCTAAGGGTCAAGTAGCTGATTAGTGTCAGAGTCGGATTTATTAACCTCTTCCAATCAGTGTGCTTAGTGTTACACCCAGAGACTAATCTGATCCTTCTAGCCTATATCATCACATGTGCCTCATTCTTTCCCCCTAAATTAACTCCCACCCTTATAGCTCTCCCTGCCCAATCATTGGGCTACATTTCTGAAAGCATCGTACACAATCATTTTGTTTTCTCCCTTTAGAAAGTTAGTTTGGAAGCTTTATGTGGGTCTCCATTTTCAAATTAGAGAAATTGAATCCCAGAGAGAATGCTTTCTAGAGCCATACATAGCTATCAGTAAGACTAGGAATAGATCCCAGTTTCCCTGACATTTGGTCTTCCCAACCTAAGTCCTTCCTTTTAAGATCTGTTTAATTCTATCATGGAAGATGGGGGAGAGAAGTGTAAACCATGTTGGGAACTCATGATGTGTGAGGCAGAAGAATTGGAATTTGCTATCCCTGTTTTTTCTGCCTCCCCTTTGCAGTCTCTTCCAAGAGAAAATTAATCCTGGGATCTCTTAATTCTTGGCAGTTTATTTGAAAGGGAAGAGCAAAAGGATGAGGAAGATGGGGATTTGCTGCATTCCTAGGTTAAAAGATGAATATGTCCAGTTCTAGGATGACTAAGATGGAGGAGAAGAGAATCTAGTCCATGAATATCCTCTACAGCTTGCATGACATAGACCGCTATCTAAATACCTCCCGGGACAAGGAACTCTACCTATCAGACAATTGCATCTTCAGAAACTTTTTGTAAGAGCTACATTTTCCAACATCTTCCATTAATGGTGGGTCCATGTACGCTCAATAATTCAGCCATGCCTTTTACACTTTCATAACTGAAAAGTTTTGCTTCATATTTTTCCCCTCAAAGCTGCCTCTCTGTAGCTTCTGTCTTTTTGGTTTTGCCCTGACAAATGGAATGTCTATTATTTTTTTCATGTGGAATTACAAATTATAACCTCAGAATCTGAGGAGATTTTAGAGGTTCACCATGTCCAGAATCCCCAACAAAAGGTTATTCAACCTTTGGTGGAATATCTCCAGGGAATGGGGATGCTACTCTTTTTTTTTTTTTTTTAAATAATAGCCTTTTTTTCAATATATATATATATATATAAAGATAATTTTTAACATTAATCCTTGAAAAACATTGTGTTCCATATTTTTCTCTCCTTTCCCCCATCTCCTTCCCTAGACAGCAAGTAATCCAATAAGTGCTATATATGTGCAATTCTTCTATACATATTTCCACATTTATTGTGTTGCACAAGAAAAATCAGATCAAAAAGGGAAAAAAAATGAGAAAGACAAAAAGCAAGCAAACAACAATAAAAAAGTAAAAATACTATGTTGTGATCCACATTCAATCCCCACAATCCTTTCTGGATGCAGATGGCTCTCTCCATCACAGGTCTATAGGAAAGGGCCTGAATCATCTCATTGTTGAAAAGAACCACAGGGGAACCCTAATCTTGACGTTCCAACAAATCATTCTACTTTTGTATAGCACTGTCAAGAAAATTTTCATTACAGAGAATTAAAATCTGCCTCTTCAACTTCCATCTGGTTCTACCCTCTGATGCCAAGCAGAAAGAGTTGATTGTCTTCTTAATATTCTAGCCCTTCCAAAAATATGAAGACAATAATTATGACTGTCTTTTCTCCACCAGGCTAAAGATTCACAGTTCTTTCAACTGAGTTGGCTGCTTCAGGGATCATTGGGAATAGATGGGATGAACTGGAGGCTTTTCTTCTTTCTCACCTACAACTCCAGTCCTTTCTTCTTCCCAGTAATAGTAATAGTTTTAAGGATTGCAAAGCATTATATATATGCTATTTTATTTTATCCTCACACAAATTTTGCAATGTAGGTACTATAATTATTCTCATTTTGGAAAAAAGAAATGGATCTATAAGCAGACTTTCAATTATTCCTGATGAAAATATCAGCATTGTGTAAAAACTTAAAGCACAAACACAGAAGTCAAGAATTAGGTAGATAGATATACAGATAGATACAGAAATACACACATTTATATATGTGCACATGTATTCATGCGTGTGTGGTAGTCATGAATAAAAAATTACAAGTGACTAAATAAGGATAAACTGCTTCTATTCAAATATGGGGAGATGACCCTTGTCCCCTATGTCTTCTATTGGGAGTCATATAGAGGGAACCTAATTAAATAAGGCCTGGGACTTGTTCTCTTGTACCTTGATCTTAAGAGAAGAATAGAAAGAAAGAAAAAGAGAAATACACTGGAGGGAAGGGAAAGAAAACTATCTCCCATAATCTGGGTGCACAAATAGACATATAAATAAGGAGGAGAGAGTAGGGGAAAGTGACTGACACTTGAGCCTTCTCTCAAAAGATTAAAAAATACATACAAGTTGGATAAAAACATATTTCATTTAAGAGGAAAATAGGAAAGAAAGGGGAGAAAGGGGATATTCAACAGAAAGTAGATTAGATTTATACTTTAACATATTTAACATGTATTGGTCAACCTGCCATCTTGGGGGGGAGGGAAAAATTTAGAACAAAAGGTTTGGCAATTGTCAATGCTGTAAATTATCCATGCATATATCTGGTAAATAAAAAACTATTAAAGTATATTAAAAAAAAAGTAGATTAGGGAAGGAATTAGTCCTAAGCAAAATATGCTCTAATTAAGGATGAAAATAATATTTGTAGTTCTTTTTGAGGTAGTAAAGATTGGTGATTTGAGGACATGCCTATAAATTAGTGGAATAACTGAACAAGTTATGTTTTATAAATGTAGTACAATATCATTGTATTGTAAGAAATGATGGGGGGGAGGTTTCAGCGAAATCTGAGAAGACTTGTATAAACTGAGGCAGTATGAGTAAACAGAACCAGGAAAAATGATTTCTACGATGACAATAAGGTTAAAAAAAAAACCAACTGAAAGAAAATCCACCTAGTTGCCCCTATTTGTCAGTGAGTTTTTGTATCTGTTTTATAATGCTGAGTGGTCTATTTTTTGAGGTTATTTTCTTCAGCATACTTTGTGTGTGTGCGCACGTGTGCCTCATTTATCAAACAGTTGGCTCTTTTTTTCCTGATGATTTTCTTTTAAAACTCTAATTTCTTTTCCCATTTTTCCTTTATCTCTCTTATTTGATTTTTAGAATCCTTTTAGAGCTCTTCCAGGGCCTGAGAACAATTTACATTTTTCTTTGAAGATTTGGATGAAAGTTTTGATTTTGTTGTTTTTTGAGGATGTATATTGATCTTCCATGTCACCAGAGTAACTAACTTTCTATACTCAGGATTTTTTTCCCATTTACTCATTTTTCTAACTATTTCTTGACTTTTAACTATGCTAAAATGGGGCTGGGCTCTGCTTCCGGAGTAGAGGGAGTACCATCCCAATTTCAGATATTTTGTGCAGCCGTTTTCAGAGCTAATTCTAAGGAATTGTAAGTTTTTGGTTCTTTAAAATTAGAATGATCTAAGGAGAGCTCCACTCATTACTCTCCTGGCTTGTGTTCTGGTCTGTGAAAGACCATAAAACATTCTTTTCAACCCTGAAATTGTGACCAAGGTTTCTGCTCCTTTGCATCCACGTGCTGTGCTACTCTCACCCTGGAACAAACCCAGATTCAAGTATGGGCAATACAACAAAGTCCTGCCAGACTTTGGGCCAGAAAAAGGACCCTTTACAATCTCCTTCTGACCAGTTGTCTGACCCCCCCTTGCTGTCTGTGGCTGAGAGCTCCAAAAGCTACCACTGTTGCCCCTGATTCAGTTGCCCCAAGACCTGCTCATCAGTCTGACCTGATGCTGCCTTAACATACCTTTCCTATGAACCTTCTAAGTTGTCTTGGGCAGGAAAATTGTTTCACTCCATCTTTTGTGGGTTCTGCCCCTCCAGAATTTATGAGTGTTTTGAGGCATTATTAAAGTTTTTCAGAAAGGAATTTGAGTTGCTGTTTTTCCTTCGTTCTTGAGGAGGACCATAACTCAAGAAGGGGATGCCATAACATGTTGGTAAATGGATTTAAGGGGGGCAGAGTTGCACAAAGTTTTAGCGTCCCTCTTTCTCCCTGAGTCATCAGAATCAAGGGGCAGGAAAAAGGTGAGGATGACTTTGGGATATAACGGATAACACTGATGTCTTCAATATCTGACTGGACGCTAAGCACTCCACAGTGCCTGCTTGAGCCACTTTGGTAGCCATTGGAATAAATTGTTCTCATCTGTTCATTCCACTGGGGGCTGTTTTCACATGGTTGGAGATTCATGTCCCCCTAATTCACTGATGGCTTTGAGACCATCAGTCCACCTCAATCTGATTAGCCCCTCTGGCCAGATGACTTACAATGATGTAGCCACTACTTATGCTCCTTGGAGCTACAGGTGAGAGTTGGGTGAAAGTTGGATGAGCAACCTTGAAAAGGGCTCAACAAGCCTTCCCATTAGAGGTACTAGCCTCTTCAGAACAACCTATAGACCCCCAGTGAAATCACAGCACATAAAAGGAAGCTGAAAAGAGGTGGGGCCACATGAAGGTACCAGATAAGGGACAATGGTGGAGAAGTCCAGCGGCCTGCATCCCGGTGGAAAATGAAGAGATGGCTGGCCTGGGCAACCTCTAACCTCCACTCTGAGGGAGGAGGATCGTGGTGAGTTGTGAGTGAGCTTCCAAGGCTGACATGATTTCCTGTGATGAGGATGATTCCTATCTGCTGTGTCCACATGAAGTGAGCTGAGAAGGAAGGGTCTGCTCTTCTACTTTCCTCTCTTTCACTTTGGCTCTGAGAAATGGGTCTGGTGGTGTTCGATTCTGGGCTGTGTTGTGTCTTCAGTTTTAGTGCTTTGGAGAATTTCTCCCACAGGACTGGGAATGCAAACCATAATAACTTTTGAGCCAGGAGGGCAAGCCGGGCTGACCAAGCATGGAAATTCTGAAAAGCCAAAGTACCTTGACCTTGACAGTGAGAGGGAATTGGACTTGGAACTGGGACTGGGCTCTATGGGAACTGAGATGAACTATGAACTTAAGTCCCTTTCTCTCCCCTCCTCACCTCCCCCCAAGATTGAGTTGATGCAAAGTGAGAGGGGAATTACGCTTCTCACATGGTGAGGTGGGGTAGAGAATAAATTTATATATATATATATATATATATATAGAGAGAGATAGACAGATAGATAGATACATTTAATTATCAATTTGTAAAAGCTTCTGCTTCATAAAACATTGTTTTTGAAGACAGGATATGTAGAGACAATTTAGAGATTATAGGTCTTATAAAAATGTGACAAGTCAAAACATCAGAGTGCAAAAATAATACAAGAAAACTGCCCAGTTTTTCTGAGCAACAAAAAAACATGATATTAATAAAAAAGATTCACACATAGCTTCCAGAAGGGGGGGAGAATTATGATGTCCATTCTGTCTGGATAATATCCACTGTAAGTTCCCTATCTTTTATTATTGAATATTTATTTTATTTCTTAGCCAATACACTGGATCTGGAGTCAAAAAGATCTGGGTTCAAGTGTGACCTTATACTAATTGTATGACCTAAACAAGTCATTTACCTTCTATTTGCCTTAGTTTCAATAGCACTTAGTTCTCGGATTTCTTGTGAGGCTCAAATAAAGTAATAATTGTAAAGTGTTTATTTAGCACAGTATTTGGCATATAGAAAGTATTATATATGCATTAGCTAATATCATTATAGTCTAGGTACAATACATGTGTGCGAATATCATTTTCTTGTTGCACAATAAACATTAGACCGAAGGTACATGCAACCTGGGCAGACAGACAGTAGTGCTAACAATTTACATTCCCCTCCCAGTGTTTCTTCTCTGGGTGCAGCTACCCCTGTCCATCATTGATCAACTGGAAGTGAGTTGGATCTTCTTTATGTTGAAGACAAAGTACTATCTTAACAAAAGAATAAGAACCAAAAAAAATCCTGATTCAAAAAAAATTAGAGACAAGTGGAGGAAAATATGAATCTAATTCTCATAACTTTCAAGTGTGAATCTAATAAAATGGAAAACCAGTAAGCAATTGGATAAGAAAACAAAATCCTACAATCTGCTGCTGACAAAAAAAAAGCTCACATAAAACACAAAGATACACACAATAAAAATGAGGGGCTAGAAGAAAAATACAACTTACTATGTGCAAGTGACTCCAGATTTGTAGGAGTTGCAAAAACAATCGTTAATAGCTTAAAAATGAAACCACATTATGCAGAAAGGAACCATAGTTTGCCAGTAGTTAATCAAAATGTAGTAAGTGCCTACTCTGTGATAATCAATGAGGATACAAAAAGATTTGGCAAAAAGCAAACCCTTCACCTCAAGGAGTTTATAATCTAATGGAAGAGGTGATATACTAACAAATATGTAAAAAGCATACTCAGATTGGCTAAGATGACAGGAACAAATAACGATGAATGTTGGAGGGGTTGTGGGAAAACTGGGACACTGATGCATTGTTGGTGGAGTTGTGAAAGAATCCAACCATTCTGGAGAGCAATCTGGAATTATGCCCAAAAAGTTATCAAAATGTGCATACCCTTTGACCCAGCCATACTACTACTGGGCTTATACCCCAAGGAACTACTAGAGAAGGGAAAGGGAGCTGTATGTGCCAAAATGTTTGTGGCAGCCCTTTTCATAGTGGCTAGAAGCTGGAAGATGAATGGATGTCCATCAATTGGAGAATGGTTGGGTAAACTATGGTATATGAATGTTATGGAATATTATTGTTCTATAAGAAATGACCAACAGGAGAAATACAGAGAGGCTTGGAGAGACTTACATCAACTGATGCTGAGTGAAACGAGCAGAACCAGAAGATCATTATACACTTCAACAATGATACTGTACGAGGATGTATGCTGATGGAAGTGGATTTCTTCAACATAGAGAAGAGCTAATCCAATTCCAATTGATTAATGATGGACAGAACCAGCTACATCCAGAAAAGGAACACTGGGAAATGAATGTAAACTGTTATTTTTACCTTCTGAATCCAATTCTTCCTGTGCAACAAAAAATTCGGTTCTACACACATATATTGTATCTAGAATATACTGTAATATATTTAACATATATAAGACTGCTTGTCATCTGGGGGAGGGGGTTGGGGGAAGAAGGGAAAAAATCTGAATAGAAGTAAGTGCAAGGGATAATGTTGTAAAAAATTACCCATGCATATGTACTGTCAAAAAATGTTATAATTATAAAATAAAATTAAAAAAAAAAAAAAAAAGAGGAGTTGGAGAAGGTTTCTTGTAAAAGGTGGGATTTTAGTTGGAGCTGAAAGGAAGCCAGGGAGGTCAATAACCAAAGAAGAGAAAGAAAATGTTGCAGGGATGATGGACAGCCAAAGAAAATACCTAGTGATGAGAAATGGAGTGTCTTGCTCATATAATAGCCAGTGCTACTGGATGGAAGAGTATAAGAAACTGGAAAGGTAGGAGGGAGCTAAGTTATAAGGGGTTATAAATACCAAAAAGCATTTTGCATTTGATTCTGAATGTGATAAGAGAGTTGCTAGAGTTTATAAAGTAGGAGAGTGACATGATTAGACCTTTGATTGAAGAAAATCACTTTGTTGGTTAGATGGAGGATGGATTGGAATGGGGAGAGACTTGATGCAGGCAGACCCTCAGAAGCTATTGCAATAATCCAAGTGTGAGGTCATGGGAGTCTGCACTAGAGCAATGGTAGTGAGAGAGGTCAGAAAAGGGGGGATTCAGGAGATGCTGCAGAAGTGAAATCGACAGGCTTTGGCAACAAAATGGATATAGTGGGGTGATGAGAGATAATGAGGGAGCATGGGTAGACATTCATATTGTGAATCCGAGGGTCTGGGAGGATGGTATTGCTCCCTACAGTATAGAGAAGGAAGAAGGAATGAAGGTCCAGGAGGAAATATGATGAGTTTTGTTCTGGAATTAGTTTAAGATGTCTATTGGACATGCAATTTGAGATCTTTGAAAAGCAGTTTTGATTCAAGCTTGGAGGAGAACAGAAAGGTAGAATAGATTTGAGAATCATCAGCATGAAGATGGCAATTAAATGCACAAGAACTGATGAGATCACCAAGTGAAGTCGAGTAGAGGGAGAAGAGAACAGAGTTCAGGACAGAAGCCTGTGGGATATCTACAATTAGAGGATAAGGTTGAGATAAGGAGCCTGAGAAGGAGCAACAGATAGGAAGGAAAAGGTCTAGGAGAGAATGATGTCCCAAAAACCTGAGAGAAGAGAACATCAATGAGAAGAGGGTGGTCTTCAGTGTAGAAGGTTACAGAGACTGAAGAGAATGAGGATGAGAAAAGTCCATAGATAATAAAACAATATCAGTATTAATGCCTTCAAACGTCCTGAATTCATAAAGGAAAAATCAACTGAATTACAAGAAGAGATAGACAATTAAATAATAACAGAGGCTTTAATGTACTCTCAAAATTGGACAAATCTAACTGAAAGATACAAAAAAGAAATTAAAAAAATAAATAATTTAACAAATTACTGCAGAACCCAGAGCTAAAAGACTTATGGGGTCTTCTAATTGAGACTTCTTAAATATATGTGTATGTATGTATACATTTATATGTAAGTATTATTCAGAACCACATAGAACTTTTACAAAAAGACATTAAAAATAAATGTAAAGAAGCAGAAATAGTAAGCATCCTTTATAGATCATAATGGAAAAAAAATGACAACCAGTTTATGAAATAAAATAAAAGATACAAACCTAAATGGATTCTTAATCATGAAATCCTAAATAATGAATTTAAGTGGATTAAAGGACAAACCATAGGGGCAGCTAGGGGGCGCAGTGGATAGAGCACCAGCCCTGAATTCAGGAGGACCCGAGTTCAAATGTGATCTCAGATACTTAACACTTCCTAGCTGTGTGACCCTGGGCAAGTCACTTAAACCCAGCCTGGGGGGGGGGGGGGAGGAAGACAAACCATAAAAACAATTATTTAGCTAATGAAATACAATTATAATAATGAAAAAACAGATCAAACTTTCTGAGATACAGTTAAAATGATGCTCTGAGAAGAAATTGTATTTCTAAAAAATATTAACAAAATAGAAAAAGAAAAGATTGATGAACTGAGTGTACATTTCTGAAAAGACTTAGACAACAACAAATAAAACTTAAACAAGCACAAAAGAAGAGACGTTAAAAATTTTAATAAAAAGATAAACTGGAAAGAAAAAAACCCTTATAGAAATAGTTAAATAGATAAAAACTAATAGCTGTTTTTTTTTTAAATCTAATACAAGAAAAAACTTTTGCCAATCTGATTGAAAAAAAAAAGAAAAAGAAAATAAAATTATAAGTGAATAAAGTGAAATAATAAAACCAAAAGAAATAAAAAGATCATAAGAATCTAATATGCATAGCTATATGCTAACAATACTGATTACATGAATGAAATAAAACATAAAATGACATTTTAATGCCTTAAAAAGATAAAAAATAATATCCAAACTAACAAGAGACCAAATAGAGATCTTAAATAATCCAAACACAGAAAAAGAAATCAAAGTAGCTGTGAAGAAACTATCAAAGGGAAAAAAAGTCTCCTAGAACTAATGGATTCCTAGGAGAATTCTATCAAACTTCCCCCCCCCCCCAGGCTGGTATTAAGTGACTTGCCCAGGGTCACACAGTTAGGACATGTTAAGTATCTGAGATCAAATTTGAACTCAGGTCCTCCTGAATTCAGGGCTGGTGCTCTATCCACTGTGCCACCTAGCTGCTCCTCTATCAAACTTTTAATGAATATCCTAGAGAAATTATTCTGGAAAATTAAGTGCTCTATTAGATTCATTTTATGCAACAAATATAGTCCTTATATTATCATCAATGAACATCAATTTTAAAAATTTACATAAGATGCTGTCAAATAATAGTGATCCATCCACTAAATCATTCAACATGACCAAGAGAAATAACATTATACTATATCATATGAATAACCAATTATTTGATCTTCCATTTCTCTTTCTATTTTCTGTAAAGGCCCAACTCCTATTAAGGTCAGTTAGTCTCTGAAGGGCATGACTGATTGATGAGATGAGTCCTAGTCCTAAAGTCATCAATTTTAGGTGGGATTCTACTTAGAATATAAAGAAAATCCAATCCGGGTGAATTCTTACCTTGAGGAAAGGAATCCCCTGTCCTTTGTCTTTCTATTAGAATTTAGTGTGAGGCAAATCATGAAGGAGAAAAGTAACCAGAGTTCCAGAAAAGGACTTTCCTCCCTGAGACTGCTAGAGGCTGTTGAATCTTATGATCAAACTAGGATTTCAGCAGCAGCTGCTGAAGACTTTTAACTCATATCCTCATTAAATGTCTTATCAATTAAGGTTGATTTTCATTTGTCAGAGAATTCCCCTTTTCAGAAGGTATTTAAGCTGTTTCAGGGTCCCCCTTGGGATCTTTCCATACTGAGAGAAAATGTTGACCATCTGTATATTGACAATCAGCTAGCCTAATTGATAAATTGAAGCTCTTTCTCTTAGGGTTTTCATTTGTCACATGATCAAGTTGGATTCCCATTATGTAAGGATGTTTAATTTTAGGAAAATGATCAACATAATTAATGATATTAAAAATAAAAACATCCCAAACCATATAATTAAATTGAGATTTTATACTGTACATGTGGTATAATACAACTTTCATTTTTGCTTTAAAAAAAACCCAAGCAAATAAAACCTGTAAAATATAGGCATAGAAGGACTTTTTTAATATAAAAAGTATCTAAAACCAAAAGCAATTATCATACACAATGGGAATAGCTTTTCCAGTAAATACAAGTTTAGGCAAGGATGCTCACTCTTTCAACTTTTATTTGATATAGTTCTAAAATTAGTTCTAAATATAATTCTAAAAATAATAGTTCTCTTTGAAGAGAAAGAAATTAAATAAAGATCAATAAGAAGAAAAAAATATATATATACTTGCTAATGACATGATAGTTCACTTAGAAAATTCTGGAGAAACAGCAAAGATACTAACTGATATTGGTAACTTAAACAAAGTTGTAAAAAAAATCTCAAAAATAAAATTTTTTAATATATTTACATAATCCATGAAGCAATAGAAATAGAAATCCCATTTCAAATTACTACAAAATGCATATAATTTTGGGGGATCAATTTACCAGAGCATACAAAATCAAGAGTATAGATTCAATTACAAAATGTTTATTTAAGAAATAAAGAGAAATTAAAATAACTAGAAGAATATTTAGTGCTAGGTGATTGTGCCAATGTAATAAAAATGACAATGCCTGCCATTAATTTAACATTTTCATGTTATGCAGTCAAAATTTCAAAGGGACTGACCTGAGTTCAAATATTGTCTCAGATACTTGTCATTTAAGCTCTGTCTTCCTCAGTTACTTCATAACAGACTATAAGATGAAAAATAAGAAACAATGGAAATCAACAACCCAATATTTCATAACCCAGAAAACATAAATAACTTGGAAAAGAAAGCTTCTGTGAAAACGTGAAAGCAATCTGTCAACAATTAGGCTTAGACCAACATCATATACCATATTCCATTTTGGTCCTCTTTCAGAGCGAAGGACAACACCAACCATTCCACAATGCATTCTAAATGGATACATAATTTTTTAAATTAAATATCATAATATTTTGTTTAAAAAAGGGGAAAAGCAATTTATATACAAAGATGTATTCTTAACCAAAGTAGGAAAAAGAGTGGTTACAAAGGATAAAACAAATAATTTTAATCATATGAAATTGAAAAGCTTCTGTCAAAA
Organism: Sminthopsis crassicaudata; assembly: GCF_048593235.1. Classification (NCBI taxonomy): domain Eukaryota; kingdom Metazoa; phylum Chordata; class Mammalia; order Dasyuromorphia; family Dasyuridae; genus Sminthopsis; species Sminthopsis crassicaudata. The sequence continues at coordinate 47,709,304 of NC_133618.1, read as the reverse complement.
CAAAATGACTGACAAATCTGATTTCATATAGCCAAATATGTAGATAATGTATATGTTTACATACATATAAATATAAACCCAAAGCCATTGAACAATGGATAAATGGTCAAAAATATGAATACACAATTCTGAAAAGAATTGAGAATTATTATCAACATATGAAAGAATGCTCAAAAATAATTAATATTTAGAGAAATACAAAATAAAGCACTTCATACCCTACAAAGTGGCAAAAATTACAAAAAATTGGAATAGCTATTGCTGGAGGAATTATGGAAACCTAGACAGCCTAGTGGTAGAGCTTAAATTAGTAAAAAACATTTTGTAAAGTTATTTGTAATGATGTAAATAAAGTGATTAAAATGTCCTTACCCTTTAACCCATTACCAGGTGTATGTCATCAGGTCTTTGATAAGAACAAAGGCTCCATATATATACTGAAATATTTATAGCATTGCTTTTTATCATAACAGAAGGTAGGAAACAAAGTAGATGCTCTTTAATTGGGGAATGGACAAAATTGTGGAACATGAATGTAATGGAATATTACATAGTGAGTGTGGCTAATAAAGAGGAGCATGAAAATACCTACAGGAAAAGATTCAGAGTAAAGGAAGTAGAGCCAAGAAAAAAAAATACACAATGATTACAACAGCATAAATGGAAAAAACCAGAAAACAATAAGAAGAGGATGTTACAGGAGCAGCTAGGTGGTGCAGTGGATAGAACACCAACCCTGAAGTTAGGAGGACCTGAGTTCAAATGTGACCTCAGACACTTAACACTTTCTAGCTGTGTGACCCTGGGCAAGTCCCTTACCCCCAATTGCCTCAGGGGGAAAAATAGAAAGAAGAGGATATTACAAAATTACTAAGACCAAGCATAACCTGGAAGAAGAGGGTTGAGAAAAAAATCCCTAAACTACCCTTTTGCAAAAATAAAAGGTATATGAGTGTAATACATTGGACATGTGCCTAGACTTTTATAATATATTGGTCAGTTAAGCTGATTCTACTTTTTTTTCTATTTTACTTTTAAAATATTATTTGTTACATGACTGGCTTCTCTCAAGAGGGATGAAGAAGAAGTATACTGGGGAAAAGGGGAAAATCCCCTCCCCCCAGACAATTGGGGCTAAGTGACTTGCCCAGGGTCATACAGCTAGAAAGTACTAAGTGTCTGAGAGCAGATTTGAACGAAGGTCCTCCTGACATCAGAGCTAGTGCTCTATCCACTGTGCCACCTAGCTGCCCCAGTCTTAATGATTTTTTAAAAACATATCAATAACAAGATATAATGTTAAAGATACCAGGGAAAGCTAGATGGGACAATGGATAGAACACCAGCGCTGGAGTCAGGAGGACCTGAGTTCAAATCCAACTTTAAACACTTATTAGTTGTGTGACTCTGGACTTGTCACTTAACCCTATTTGGAAGGGAAGGAAGGAGGGAAGGAAAAGGAAGAAAAAGAAAAAGATGGTTACTCTATCTTTTGATATTGGAGCAAAGAAAAAGAGAGTAATAGTCTTTGAAGAGTAGCAAGTGTGATCATGCTGAAGAGAATTTACAACTACTGGTAGCCATTTCCCAGACTCTAAAGGAAAAAGCTAACTGTTCTCCTAATACTCATAATTAGTGGAGGGGCTAATAATTATTAATAATAATTAGCTAATAACCTAGGGGAATTGGAGACAGCACCTGGAAGAATTGAATATATGTGAATGGGAGTTGGATATTAAGACAAAATGAGAGATAATAATGAGTGATATGACTATGTAAAAGTTGAGAGTATGAATCAATATATAATCCAACTCTCCAAACCTTGAGAGTGGCAGTCCTGTGTTATATATGGAAAGAGAAGTGACTTTTAATGGGCAGACAGAATTCTGAGGAAAATTTCATACCTGCATAAAGTATAGAATTGATGCCAAAATTTCCTGAGATGAGAGACACATTTAGCTCCAGGCCCTCTTCAAGAGAAACATGTGAATAAAGAGAGCTATCTAAATCCAGGGAGAGGACTGTGGGAAACTGAGTGTGGACCACAACATAGAATTTTCACTCTTTTTGTTGTTGTTTGCTCGAATTTTGTTTTCTTTCTCATTTTTTCCCTTTTTTATCTGATTTTTTCTTGTGCAGCATGATAATTGTATAAATATGAATACACATATTGGATTTAACATATTTTTTTAACATGTTTAAATATATTGGATTACTTGCCGTCTAGTGGAAGGGGTTAAGGGAAGAAGAGGAAAAATTTGGAACACAAGGTTTTGCAAGGGTCAGTGTTGAAAAATTGTCCATGCATATGTTTTGAAAATAAAAGGTTTAATAAAAAATAAAATAAAAGAGAGACATGTGGAGGGACTTTTGAAACTGCAGGTGCATAGGATAAGCAAACTCTTTCAAAAGTCCCAAATTTCTAATTTTTCCCTTTTGATAAATTTCAAAATGGAATAGGGTCTTCTATTTTGGTTTGCATTGAGATGTCACCTCATTCTCATCTGAAAACTTCATTTACTCATGTATTTTCTGGTCTAATTTATATAACTTTTCTGATTTCTGTTTAGATAAATGGGTTTCCCCACTATTCAGTATTTGTGATTTTGTGTGTGTGTGTGTGTGTGTGTGTGTGTGTGTGTGTGTGTGTGTGTATGTGTAAAACTAGTGATTGTTGGGAAATTAAGCTAAGAAATACCCTAGCTCTTAGAATGAAGATACCACAGATGTAGCTTTTATTCTGAATCTATTGTACCACTAAAACAGCAACATTTTAGAGGGGCAGAAAGATATAATTCCAATCAAATACTCCCCTTAGAAATACACAAGGTCCCTACTTACTTACAGTCTCCCATGGATAGGAGTGGTTCAGATTCCAGAACTGAGAATCATCCCTTCATTATGGCACATTTATCTATTTAGATAAATCAGGGGAACATACATATTTTATATGGGCATAAATAACTTACATGAATTCATGAGGGCTGTTTAAGTACAGCTTCCTATAGCTAATTTGAGGTATTTCAGGTGCCAATCTTTGTGCACATTGTTTTTATTGTTACCTTCCCAGAAACATCAAGGTCTTGTCTAATGAGTCGTGTTCTCCTTAGCCAAAGTATTGAAGCTTCAGTTTGAGTATTTATGATCTTCCATTGAATAGACTGGATTTAAAAAAAATTTTTTTTGACTGATTTTATCTCTTTGCTTTCCAAGATACTCTCAAAAATCTTTTTCATAATTAAAAATGTGGCAAGTAGGCCAGTAGGCCTAGTAATGAGGCAAGTAGGATAAATTTGATTATTATAATTTTACAGATGATGAATTTGAGATCCTGAGAAGTAAGTTATTTCATTAAAGTCATATAGCTATTTGTGGCAGGGTCAGGATTAGATTAGGATTTAATTGTTGACTCCTTCAAAACTACAATTGGGCAAAGGGAAGCCAGTGAAGATATGTGACCAATAAATAATAAAATAAAATATAAAGAATGAAAAATGGAGGAGAATGTGACACATATCATAAGAAAAACAACTGATCTGGAGATCAGATCAAGAAAACATAGGAATAATTGGACTACCTGAAAGCAACAATAAAAAAAGAATCTTGATATAATAATGCAAAAAATAATTAAAGAAAATTGTCTAGAATGTTAGAACAAGAGGGGAAAGTAAAAACAGAAACAAAAAAAAAATCCATGGATCATTACCTGAAAGAGATCCTACAAGGAAAAGTTACAGAAACATTGTTGCTAAATTTCAAAAACCACAGGTCAAGGAGAAAAATATTACAAGCAACAAGAATAAAAATAATTAATACATGGCAGAGTCATACTTAGAATCACACAACACCTAGCAGAGGCTACATTAAAAGACGGCAGGTCTTAGAGCCCTTTATTTTTAAAGAACAAAAGAACTAGAGCTGTGGCCAAAAAAATCATACCCAGTAAAATTAAACATAATACTGAATGGAAAAAAGGATATTCAATGAATTGCCATACTTTCAATATTTTGTTGCAAAAAGACCTGAACTTAATAGAAATTTTAACATATAAGATCCAAGAGAAATTTGAGGTAAACATAAAAGACTAATTTCAAGGGACTCAATTAGGACAAACTATTTATATTTTATACCTGTAAACCATATATGTTCAAGATTGTCACTAGTAATCAGTAGTTCAAAAGTAATTGGGGATAAAGAAGAGCATGATATGATTCTAAAAAGGGAAACCATGTAGGAAAAGATAAAAATAATAATTATGTTACACAAATGAGGTGTGAATAGGGGCCGGTAGAGCTGGAATCCTATAGTCATCAGGAATGGCTTAAAGGGGGAATAATACATACATACATATAGATAGATAGATAGATAGATAGATAGATAGATAGATAGATAGATAGATAGATCAGGGTATATAGATGAAAGGGAAAGGGATAAAATATGTAGATTAATGGGAAGGTTATAAAGAGAGAGGAGAAAGGAGTAAAGGTTAAGGGAAAGATCTTGGGTGTGGGGCAGGTAGATTAAATAATAAAGTAAAGTAGAAGGTAGAAATAAAGCAGAAGAATCAGTAGGGATAGGAAATAAGAAATATATACAAACATAATAACAATGATCAGGAGTAGAATTTATTAGAAAAAAAAGCAAGCGTTGTAATCATTGATCTCAAAAAAAATTAAAGCTAAAAATAGATTTAATCAGAAAAGAAAAATAAACTGCACAACATGTCAGCCATATTAATGAATTTTGTTTTAGATTATTTAAAATAACTAGATAGTATAAGGTTGGAATATTGCTGTGGTATAGGAGATAATGAGTTGGTGGACTTAGAAAAATATTAAAAGTCTTGGATTTATGAGAGACAAAGTTATCCAGTTTCAGAGAAACAGAGGACAAACAAGCATAGAATAGCCTTACATAGATATATGAATGTATATATGTATTACATATATGTATATATGTGTTTGATTATAGATATCTATGTATATCTATGTATATATATGTAAATATGTAGGTAACATGTGTGTATGTATGTGTGTATATATATTTGTGATAAATTATACCCTTCTTGGGGGATGTGGGATGGGATGGGGGGGGAAGGAAAAAAAGAACAAAAGAAAACTTACAAGGAACCAAAGAAAATATGGACAGTTTGGAACATAATGTGTAGTATTGGTTACATAGCTTTTCTTGAACTGGAAATTTTTTGTTTCCTATTTTGAATCATCTTTTATCTTCTGCTGTGCACATAGCAATGTTTTTTCTTTTTTTTTTTTTTGTTCTTTTTCTCTTTTTTTTCTGATCCCTAAGCTTCAGGTACTTTCCTTAAGATCATGACATATGCTTATCTTCATCATCCCTCTAGCCTATTCATGACAACACCTCTAATTATCCCCATTTTAGTAGCAGCCCATTTCCTTTGGTCTTCCTACTTCTCACTAGGTGGCTACTGAATATGTCACTGAACACAGACAGGAAAGCTTGGCTAATAAGCACACTGTCTACTTGCAGACACCAAATTATCATGTCAATGTCTCACTATTTCCAAAGCCTGACCCAGTGGGAGAGGAGGGTTGCGTGGGATAAGATTGAAATGAGTTGAGTTGGTGAGAGCTTGTTAATAATCACAAGGAGATTCACACCCCAAAAGTCCGAAAATAGGATGCAGAATCAAAAGGTGCTAAGTTAGAGAAAAAAAGAAGCATAAGAACCAAGAAGCTAGATGGTTTCTAAGAGCAAGAACAAGAATCTGAACTCTTAAATTTATGCCCTTGCTCTCCTAGATTTAAATTAAAATCACCCCTTCCAAGAAGGCTTCATTTATGAGTCTCATAATTTTCTGGTCATTCTTTTCTTTGACCCCTTAAGCCTGAATCATGGGTAGAAATCTTAACATCTGAATAGCAGACATCTTGAAGGGGAATTTTTGAGATTGCTTTTTGTTGTATTGAGGCAACTGTGTGGGGAGAGTAAAGGGGCAAAGAAAGAATACAAATATCAGATTCTTGTATTTTCTACACCAGTGGTTTCCAGCCTTTTTAAAGTATAGCCCATGTCCCAGCAGCCTGTACATTTTTTGGGTATGCTGTCCAAACTTACAATCTCTTGCTTGCTTTATCCCTACTTTAAAACTGACTCTGGGAAATCTCAGAAAATAGCTCAAATGTAGTATGTCTATGTCTTCGAGTATTTGTATTAAAGCTTCCCTAAGCTAAAGCTTCCCTAATAAAATTCCCTAATAAATTCTTCCCTAAAGAAAATGCAGAAAAATATATATAGAACTCATAGTCAACAGATTCTTTGAATGAGTCAAGCATTAAACCTAGATTTCAAACCTAGTGATATCTAAACAAGAGGTGTCGATGTCATGTTTTAAAAGTTTGAGAGACATAATTTTTGAGTAATTTATAATGTTATTAATAAGGCCAATAAAAGGACAGTCATTTGGCTGTCTCTCTCTAAAACAAAGGTAATTAAAGGCAGTGAATTCATGGCTTATATGCCCTTTGGAAGAGAAGACTTCCTAAGAATGGAATCAACCCTGATTGGTTAACAATTAATGAGAGAATGAATATTATAATGAGGGATTGAAAATGACATCACTCTCAAAGAGAGACTCTACTTATCCCAGACTACCCCAGTCTGAGGCAAAGATTTTTTTCCCAGTCAAATTGAGTAAAGTATAGTGACTTCCTCACTTGGGTACAGTCTGAACAAGATAATTAAGAAAGCCTGAAATAAATTAAAATAGAAATATTAAAAATTAAAGTGGAGAATATTTAATGAAATAAATAAAATACAATAAAACATAGCTAATATTAGATTTAAAAATTAAGTCATTATATTGCCTTCTGGAAATCCTTATGTATGGATTGATAGGCCCTGTTCCTACTTGAATTTGATTCCACTGCCCTAGACAATAATAGAGGAATTCTGAAAGAGGGGAGGATGGAAAGGAAAAATGAGTTCAATTTTGAACATATTGAGTTTAAGATGCTTTTAACATACAGTTCTAGATATCCAACAAGCAGTTGGAAATATGAATCTAAAAGTCAGAGACAAATTAAGATGGTTAGGTAGATCTGAGAATCACTTGAATAGAGAATTCGTGGGAGCTGATGAAATCCCTAAAGGATATTGTACAGAAAAGAGGCCTTAGGGAAGAACTTGGTGGGATGGTTAGTGAGCATGACTTGGGTGAGATGCACTTATGAATATGAAGATGTAGATATTTTGGTTCCAAGTTAGTTAAATTCCATTTTAAAGGGAACCAATCTACACCTGCACAAAATTATGACTAGTACAGACCAGTAACCTTAGGCATCCCTGACCTGATAAGATAAATGATCGGAGGTTCCTGAGGCACAAGCTTCTTTACAAATGACAATCCAGCCAAGCCTTCTTTGATCCAGATAATTATCAGCTCGCGCGCACACACACACACCCACCCCCATACACACATTCCTGCCTGTGCCTTTCAACTCAGCTCCTTGCTCAAGATTGCTCCTTCAAGGAGTAAAAGGGATTACTTAGAATGGACTGCCTCCTTTTGAAAAGCCCAGAATAAAGATGTAGCTCATCCCACTAAAGTCTGAGCTAACTAATTCAATCCCAACTCATCTACACTGACCAGAATAGGTCACATCTTATGGAAAAAGCTAATTGATTTTATATTCACATACAGCTCTTTTTCTATATCTTTTCTGTATTTGAAGTAAAAGATCTTGCTTCTCTTGTGTGTCTTGAAGTTTTTCTTTCAAGTACCACAATACTTTGAATAAATCTTACATTTTGATTTTTTAATTTGTAATTGTTGCCGTGTACAATGTTCTCTTGGTTCTACTCACTTCACTCAGCATCCTTTCATGGAAGTCTCTCCAGGCCTTTCTGAAATCATCCTGCTGGTCATTTCTTACAGAACAATCCTATTCCATACCATTCTTGTAAAATAACTTATTCAGCTAATGCCCAACTGATGGGCATCCATCCACTCAGTTTCCGGGTCCTTGTGTGCGTGTGTTCTATATAGACAAAGCCCTGAAATCAAGAGAATCCCAATACTAAATAGGAGATGACTGGGGCAAAAGGATTTAAAGAAAACGAAAAAAAAAGAAAGAAAAAAGGAATGATTTCCATTCTTTCTGCTGTGTGCTTAAAGCAAAAAAAAAAAAAAAAAAAAAAAAAATGAATGGAATTAAGCTGTGAGCAGGTAAGATTGTCATCTGTTGGAAGGGCAGAGATTTTAAGTTGCTTGTGAGAGGGAGAACAGGGATTACAAATGTCTTCAGGTTCTTTTTTGAAGCTTCTGAAGCTGCTCAGGATCCCTCATTCTAAAGTTTTGTCTTAGCACCATGCTTGGAGCATAAGAAGCATAACAAATGCTTGTTTCCTTTCCTTTATTTGAATTCAGCTCAAAAACCATTTAGCTTCTTTTGGGTCTGATTCATATCATCCTGGGGACTCCATTGTGCAAAACTGAAGAGAAACTGAGTAAAGCTGAGGTAAGGAGGTTCTTTTTAACCCCCTTAATTCCTTTTGTTCCCCTGTAAATCTCTGGCTGTTCCCCGTGCCCGGAATGTTCTCGATCTCTATCTCAGCCTCCTGACTCCCCTGACTTCCTTCAAAACTTAGCTCAAATCGATGTCTGAAGAATTCGTTCCTCCTCTCTGTCCCCATCCTCTCGTCAGGGCCTTCCCCGAGATCGCTTCCCATCCGCACTGCAGCGTCTCCTATATGGATGCGCGTTTGCAGGCAATGTGCAATGTGGCCCTTGCTCGTGCTCGGGGTTGTGGGGGAAGGAAACGAGCAATCGTTAGGGGCAGGCGCTGACAGGTTCTTGACAAATATGATCTCATTCGGTCTTGACCACGGTTCTGAGAGGGCAGTTTCTGCAGTTTTGCAAACTGAGGCAGAAGAAGTCATGGAGCTTGCTCCTAGTAGGAGTCAGAGCACGGACTTAACTGCAATAACCGATTCTGATCCTGGGAGGCGCTTCGGACACTTGGTTCAATTCCGTGTTCAGGCAATAAGGGCTTTATCCCGGCTCCCAGTGGGGGTGACTAAGATCCCAGAAGGGCTTAAAGACAACTAATTAACTAAGGAAATGCGGATTTAGGACGGGGTTTCCAGGCGTCTGCCTCCCGGCGGAGCCTCTCCCTACCGACCACTGGCTTCCAGTCAGAGTAACGAGATCTGCCCGTCTGAGCAATTAGAAAACTACGGGGGCAGCCAGGCTGGGTTGCCCAGTCAACAGAGCTGAATTCTGTTGAAATCTGGGATCTCAGAATCATGCTTTTAAATAATTGAAGGAAATGTTAAATTTCAGTTGGAGATTTCTTTGCTATCCACGCAATGTCTCCCTGAGCCGAACATTTCCTCCAGGACTGATTTCTGGATTTTAAGTTTCAGGTTGTAGTTCCTTCTGCTTTACGTCCCCGATATTTCCCTTACAGCAAAGAATAATAACAGAGAGGGGAATCGTTCAAAAGGACCGACCTAGCGACCAAATCTGGCCTAACTGCAGTGGTCTATCCCCAGAAGCTTCAAAAGGGGGACGCCGACTATTCTCGCTGCCTCTGGACTGCACAGTTCTGTCTCTTGCAATGGCCTGAGGCCTTTATTTGGCTGGAGGAAGGTCGGCGTTCCGGGCGCAGGTCACCTCTCCGCACAAACCGAGGGAGAGATTAGACAGAAGGCGTGTAAGTAGTCCTCCTGGCCTGAGGTGGCAGCATGGCCCTGAGCCCTGCGAAGGGAGGCGGCCGCTCTGGGCTCGGACGCTGGGGCTGCTTCATCTCGGCTCCCGGGACAGCTAATGTTACAATGTAGCAGGCGCGGCGGCGGCTGTGGCTATAGCAGACAACAGTAGCGGCTGCAGCGGCAGCGCTGGCCGCCGTCGGACCCGGGGCTGGGGGCAGCAGCAGCAGCAGCGGCAGCAGCAGCAGCGGCAGCAGCAGCAGCGCCGGGGGCTGGGGGCTGCGGGCGATGCTCGGGTGAGTGTCCCGGACGGCTGCTGGAGGGGGCTGTGGGCAGATCTCTGCCCCTTTTTGCCCCACCCCTTTCCTCCTTCGTTCTTCCTCCTTCCCCCTCCCCTCTGTCTCCTTTCCCCTCCCCTCTCCCCGCTTCCCCCCTCCCTGCTCCTCCTTCCCCTTCCTCCCTCCAGAACGCTGGCGCCCAGCCCGGGACCCTTGTGGTCCCCCGTCCCCCTCCTTCCCCTCCTTGGCCGAAGATCCCGGGCTCGGGGCGCAGAAGTGGGCAGTCCGGCGTCCCGGCGCCCTCCCGGTGCGATCAGGCTCGGGACCTCGGGAGATGCCCTGGGCGGGGGGAGGTGGGCACTGTGGTGGTGGCCGTGGGGGCGTAGCCGTGCGGGAGCCGCGGGAGGAATTCGCAGCCGCCCCCCTCCTTCAGTTCGGAATCCTGGTCTAATGACATTATCCTATTTTGTGTATGATACAAATGACCGATTTTGATGCTGGAAGGACCTTCAGAAAAGCATTTTCCTACAAGACCGCCGTACTGTTATCGTCCCCACTTTAAACAATTGTGGAAACTGAGGTTTAGTGTCTGTGGCTACACTTGAGGTTATTGGCAGCTGAAATTCAGCCTTCCCGTGTGCCCCCCCTTCCCGTCCTCTCCTCTATCTGTACCCATCTCGGAGCAGGAGGAGCTCCAGAGTCTCATGTCCCCACCTTTGGCACCTAAACCAGTGAGCGTTAGAGCAGTGAGCTCTCCACTCCTGAAAAGTAGAAACTTCCTAGTGGATTTGTTGATGGTGATGTAGTGCAGGAAATTTGGTCTTCCAAATCTATCAGGCTAAGGCCCTGCCCACTTTTGAGTCAGGAGATGACAGAGCATCCCCAGATTTAGTCAGCAATAACAATTTTCGGGGATGATGTTTTGGTGAGAGAACCTCTCTTAAAACTCTGTGATATCACCGCGGGAGCTGAATTTGGGCCCCTCAGTCTTTGGTTACAGGTCTAATGAATGAATGAAGGGGATTGTTCTGGTGCTGCGATGACCGGGGGATGTTGCTGTCATAATAACATGCCATGTTGGTGTGTGCCAATGGAGGCCCTGCCCCGCTTGGAATTTACTTGTTTTGGTTCAGGGACCGGAAGGACAAGGGAGGAGACGTCTCGATTGCATCTCTGTGAAGTCACCCTTTGCAGCTGTGTTCTTGCCCAGTGTGTTTGGTCTGGTCCCACCAGCAACTTAGCAAACGTGATTTTTTTTTTTTTTTAAACTGCCAAGTCATTCCCCTCAACCATCCCCCTTCCCCAGGCAAGGATAAAGATGAGAAGAAGGTCAAGTTTCCTTATGGAAGTGGGGGAAAAGCATGTTTGGCTAAGATGACACTCTTGATTCACTTAACTTGTTTTTCCTTTGTGTGCTATCAAAGAGCATGGGCTCCAAAGGATCCCTTGGAAAATCCCTTCTCTTGAAAGCCCTGTGTTTGAATCCTAGCTGTATGTGATCACAGTAAAGTCATTAAACTCTCTGGGCTATGATTTATTTTCTCATCTTAAAGAAACTAGAGGCTAGATTAGAAGGTTCTTTCTGGTTCAAAATTGTATGAATATGAAATAAAAGTATAACCACCTCTAAGCTCCAAGTCTCTCCTTACTACCTTTCTCCCCTGGCTGTCCCTGATACCTTTTCTTCCTTTCTCTTTCTTTCTTTCTTTTTCTTTCTTTCTTTCTTCCTTCCTTCTTCCCTCCCTCTCTCTCTCCCTCCTCCCTTCCTTCCTTCCTCCCTCCCTCCCTCCCTCCCTTCTTCTTTCTTTCTTCTTCTTTCTTCCTTCCTTCTTTCCTCCCTTCCTTCCTTCCTTTCCTTCCCTTCCTTCCTTCCTTTCCTTCCCTTCCTTCCTTCCTTTCCTTCCCTTCCTTCCTTCTTTTCCTTCCCTTCCTTCCTTCCTTTCCTTCCCTTCCCTTTCTTCCTTTCTTCCTTCCCTTCCTTCCTTCCCTTCCTTCCTTTCCTTCCCTTCCTTCCTTCCTTCCCTTCCTTCCTTCCTCCCTTCCTTCCTTCCTTCCTTCCTTCCTTCCTTCCTTCCTTCCTTCCTTCCTTCCTTCCTTCCTTCCTTCCTTCCTTCCTTCCTTCCTTCCTTTCTTTTTTCCTTTCTTCCTTTAATTCTTTGTTCTCTGGCCTCTTTCACACTTCAGCTAAAATCTTCTACAAAGCCCCTTCCCTAGGCCCCACACTGCTACTGCCCTCCCTTTGAGATTACTCCAATTTATCATATTTGGGCATAATTGTTTATATGTTTTCTTCCCCATTAGACTAAACTCCTTGAGGGCTGGAACTGTCTTTTGCTTTTCTTTCTATCCCAAGATCTTAGCCTAATGTTTGGTATACAGTAGCTTCTCAATCAGTGCTTATTGAGTTCAGAGAAAAATTTACATCAAAAAGCTGAAAATTCTGAGGATAGTCATATCACATATCCCTTTAGCTTTTTGTCATTTCCTGTATACAGAGCACATTCCCAACCCTTACAAAATCATAATCTGGTTGGTAATCATATTAGACAGGATTGTCTAGGATTTTAGGATATTGTCATTTTGATACACCTGAGGAAGGCTATCATAGGGAATGCTCAGGCATAATAGTTGGTACAGCAGGAATGAAAGAAATGGATGAAAATGCATTTATTAAGCATTCACCATGTGCTAAGAACAGTGCTGGACACTGAGAATCTAGGCATATAAAAACAGAATGGAAGATAGTCCATGCCCTTAAGGAATTTTTATTTTAATGGGGGAGAACATTGTTGTTTGTCCTTCATTCTGGAAGAGGACTTGAGGGAGTATAGTATACATATACTATACTGGGGAATGGTTCAGGAGAAATATTTTGGTTTGGAAAATTGGTGAGTGGGGCCACAGGGAAGGTAGATTGTCACTTATCTTTTAGGAGCAATGACAGTTAATTTGATTATAGTTACAGAACTAAAAAAGATGGGGTGGGGAAAAAAGGGGGACCAATTGGCATCATAAGCTGCATGGTGGCTCATGGGTAAAATCAATGTACTAGGGATAAGATACAGTGAATAGAGAACTAGACTTTGAGTGATAGATTCTAATTCAAATCTGCCTCAGATATTCTTTAAAATTTTTAAAAATTAATTGTTTAGTTTCTTCTGGTTTTATATATAGTAACTTTTAAAATACACATTTCTTTATGAATCATGTTGAAAGAGAAAAATCAGAACAAAAAGGAAAAGCCATGAGAGGAAAAAAAAAAAAAAAGAAGTGAACATAGCATGTGTTGATTTGCATTCAATCTCCATGGTTCTGTTTTTGGATGCAAATAGTGTTTTCTATCCAAAATTTATTGGAGTTGCCTTGGATCACTGAACCACTGAAAAGAATAAAGTCTTCCATAGTTGATCATTGCACAATCTTGCTGTTTCTGTGCACAATGTATTCCTGGTTCTGCTTGTTTCGCTCAGCATTAGTTCATGCAAATTTTTCCAGGCCTTTCTAAAATTAGCTTGTTCATACTTTTTTTATAGAATAATATTCCATTACCTTCATATACCACAACTTTTTCAGCCATTTCCTAGTAGATGGGCATCTACTCATTTTCTAATTTTTTGCTACCTTAAAAAGAGTGCAAACATTTTTGCACATGTGGGTCCTTTTCCCTCCTTTATGATTCCTTTAGGATAAAAAACCCAGTAGTCTGCCTCAGATATTCACTGGTTGTGTGACTGTAAACATATCAACCTATTTGCCTCAGTTTCCTCATCTGTAAAATAAGAATAATAATAGTTCCTATCTCTCAGGGCTGTTATAAGGATCTAGTGAGTTATTACTAGTAAAGTTATTGTAATTAAAATGAGCAATTGAAGCAACAGACCTTAATCAACATCATAGAGCCTCCCAAGGAAGATGTTTCAGGCATGAAGGAGTAAATCTTTCTGTGCTTTGATTTCTGGGCTGGAGGACACAGGTGCTGGTGAGGTAGCTGGAAAGTGAAAATTATTTGTCAATAGAAGGAAAATTAATAGAATATGAAGCTGAAGGAAATATCAGTCCGCCAGCCTATATTAGGCAATAACTTAGCTCCAAGTCATAACTTGTACACATGTGTAGTGAAGATGCTGAACCCCCACTAAATCCACCTTTTTGGACAAGCAGAAAACTAGTATCTTGTTCAGGCTATTCACTTACCCTCTCTGTGTTGTCCCTCTCCTCCCATTTTTTTCATTAAGCAGTCTTCCTAGATGCTCTCAAACATCTTTTTTTTTTCTGACTATAAAAAGTCTGTAATTGTAATTTGGGATGTTAAAGAATGAAGGAATTTGATTCATTTCTGAGTGACATGGTAAGTCAGAAGTATTTTATTTCCTTTTTTTTAGGCAGTATTTGAACAGTGATAAAGTCATGTCTCATTCACCTTATGCAGGACATGTTTAGAGAGAAGGGAATAGATTTGTTAGTTGTGTAAAAATATTCAGTTGATTTATTTGTAAGAGTGAAAAAAACTGAAAATCTCCTTTTTGTACCATTGTTAGGAGAATGGCCAAATAAATGTGTACATAATAGACCTTCAAATTGTAGGGTCTGTAAGTGGAAAAGAACATTGTGTTGTCAAAATGGCAATGGCAGAGGATGCAAGAACCTTTTGGAAAGATTTCTGTGGTGTTCAATTGTTTCTTTGTGGTTTTCTTACAGTACTAAAGTTATTTGCCATTTCCTTCTCCAGCTTATTTTATAGATGAGCAAACTGAGGCTAACAGTGTTAAGTGTCTTCCATAGGATCACACAACTACTAAATGTCTGAAGCTACATTTGAATCTTCCTGAGTCCAGGTTTTGCACTCTATTCACTGTACCATGGAGCCGTCCCTATCAAAAGACTTTTATAAAACAAAGCTAAATGAAGGTAGCCTTCAAGAGTAGGTTCTTTCAACACATTGTTGTCCACATATAATTCTTTTAAAACAATATCTTCAACAAAGATTTAAATACATAGATAAAGAAGATATTGGAAGGGAACATGGAAAATTAGAATTTTTAAAAAAATTTTATGCCCTTTTGTTTCTTCAAATGTAAATATTTTAGATTTTATAACTTTTCTTGGGATTCTGTCCCTTATTTTATTTGTATTACAAAAAGGTTAGGATCGTGAATCTTGTCTGAGTTAGAAAGAGAGCCAGAAAATAACTGATTATTCCAGAGGGAATATTTGAAACGAACAGTTTTTCCAGTTGTGTTCTCTAGCTGGGACTGAGCAGGCTGATGTAAGGGCCCCCTTAGCAAGGTTAGAGCTCTGGGGAGTAGGTAAGGTTGCTGTTTCTCAGGCTGTGGATTCAAATTCCTGACCTACTGCCTTTGGTCCAGAGGATTAGTCTTTTGTTGTCATTTATGCTTCTGCTCAGAGTTCCAGCAACTCTGGAATCACTGAATGAATGGAGATAGCCAGAACTACTTTACATTCTTGCTGATTTCAGGTTTTAATTCTCTACCTTTTCACTGCCTGTCCCCCTTGCCTTCCCTCTGTTGCTTATCTCTAATTTACTTTGTGTTTATCTTCTATCTTTTTGCACTTTGGGCCCCAGCTAGAATGAAAGCTTCTTGAGAACAGGGACTGTCTTGTATTTCTTTGTATCTCCAGTCCTTAGCACAGTGCCTGATACATAGAAGGTACTGAATAAATGCTTGTTAACTTTGTTTTTTATTCAGAAGCCAGTAGCTCTAGGGATGGAGCTTTTTGTGCTGGCAGACATCCCAGGATTTGGGGAAAGAGAAATGGCAGGCTAATTTTTTGAGTTATTATTCTCTGAAGGTGACTCAACCTGGGATTCCCCAGGGGAAGTGAGAAGGGTAGAGGAGCATTTTGGGGAATTGAAGCCTGGACCTTCATGGATCAAATAGGAAGCTTAGGAAGCTTTGAGTGAAGTGAATTCAGCCTTGGAAGCAGATTTCATTCTAGGTGCAAAATCAGAAATTCTGAAGGGCTTTTTTTTTCATAGCTGCTTTGGTGTGGTCTCCACAGGCTGGACTGCTATGGAATATGATGAGAAGCTGGCTCGGTTTCGACAAGCCCACCTCAACCCCTTCAACAAGCAGCTGCCTGGCAGGCAGCATGAGCATTCGGCTGACAAGGATTCTGAGGACCTCTCTCCTGAAGGTGAGTACTCTGCCCTTGAAGGGGAGAGGAGCCCAGAGACAGTAGAGTCCGGTGGAAAGAATGTTGGATTTGAAGTGAGAATATCTGGATTCAAATCTTGGCTCCGTTTCAGTGACATGGGCTAAGTCACTTTACCTTCCTAATCCTCAATTTTTTTTTTTTTAAATCTGTAAAATGGGAAGATTGGACTTAATGACCTCTAAGGCCTCTTCCAGCTCTAAATCCTTTGAGAATTAAAACATTTGCTCCCTTTTCTGTCTGTCACTCTGGCTCATCCAGCTTAGCTTTTGCTGCTAATACTGATGCCAGTTCCCAGTTCCTGACCCAGAAGAACTATCTTTGGGCCACCAAAATGAGAGCAAGATGGCACTCATCTCCTCATCTTTCCTTAGATCTAGAATGCCCTCCCTTTTGACTTAGGACAGAACTAGTTTCTGAAGGAAAATGATAAAAGTAATGACTGTGATAATATAAAAAGAAATAAAAAAGAAACCTCAATTGAACTTTATAATTGTAATAACTAAGCTTGGCCCCAAAAAGAATTGAGAAAATGCACCTTCCTTCCTTTATTATAGAAGTTGGAGGCTGAGGATGGTCATTGCCAGACTCACTTCATGTGATAGCTTTGTTGAACTGCTTTTTCCCCCTCTTTCTTTTTTATATGTGTTATAAGTGATGGCTTGGTATGTAGGGGAAGAGAAGAATATGTTCTGAAACTGAGGTGATATAGAAAAGGTAGCAATAAAAATAATATTTTTATTCATTCATTCGTTCATTTTTTAGGAAAAAAAATCTCTAGCTTCCATCAAGGCTCAGCTCAAGGATGGATTCCTATAGGAAGATCTCTTTCTTGACCTCTGTTTAATAGCTGGGCAAGTCACTTAACCTCTGGCTGCCTCAGTTTCCTTAAGGATAAAATAATAGGATTGTTGTGAGCATCAAAACAAATATTTGCAAAGTATTTACATGATGCCCAACACAATGTAGGCACTATATAAATGTTAGTTTCCCACCCCATCAAACAAAACTCGATAGACTTTGTATATATTTTGTATTTACTTCTCTTTACTTTACTTTTTATTTTGAACTAATAGAGTGTAAGCTTTGGGCCTATTTTTCTTTTGTCTTTGCATCTCTGGTGGTGAAATAACCAGTAAATTGTCAGTGCTTATAAATGTTTGTTGAATAGAATGTCGACTCCAGGGGTGGAAGTGATTAGATTTGGAAACTATCTGGGAATTTCAGTTATCTCTGTTCTGTGGTTCATCACTAATTACAAGTAATCACTTTGCTTTAGTGAGAGCTGGTTAGAAGAGGAGAGTCAGTTGTCCTTGAGAGAGAGTGTACCCAGGAAGGCCCCTTCCCATTGGGCAGACACAACTGGGGCAGTCTTTTATCCTCAGGATTCCTGCAGAATAGGTCTGGAAGAGAACCAAGGAAATAATCTCACAGAGAAGGGATGGCCTATACTGGGAGAAGATCTCATTCCTACCTGGAAAAGGAAGCAGAATGTAGCCCGGCAGAATGTATTCACTACTCAGAACAGCAAAACCAATAAAATCAGCAATCTTTGTCCTTCCTCCTGGACCACTTGCTCCTAGTACCTACCTGCTGTCTCCTAGTTACTTGGATTATCACTGCCATCCCTTCCATGATTTCTGATTGAACATGTATCTTATCTCTAGTTTAGTAAACATTTATCTATACCATGTGCTAGGGACTTTTGGCAGGAACCAAGGGACAAATATACAATGAACATTATTCCTGTCCTCAAAGAGCTTACTTTCTGACTAGTAGGCTCCTAAGATGATCGATTCATCTGACTAACCACTACAAGTAGGATTACTGATGGGGGAAGGTTTTGAGGCAATGCCCAAGACCTAATTTCCCTTTCCAAATAACATATGCACTCTTTTTACCCAAAAATATTTGATTTTGTTTAGATTTGAAATGAAATATACATTATAGACATCATAAAATAGAAAAGGAAGATTGTACATGAAACAAATGTGTATACCTTGCCTTTTTAATAGTAATAATGAATTCAAAATAAAACTTCCAGATCTTTCGTATTTCTTCTAATGTATGCACTTTGAAGATTTTTTTTCTTAATTTTAAAAAAATTGTTAAGCATTTATTTTTTTCCCCTTCATCTCTCCTTCCATTAAGGGAGGGTGGGGAAAATTAAATCCTTGTAATAAATAGGCATGGTCAGCAAACAGAAGAAAACACTGATCATGACTAAAAAACATATATCTTGTTCTGTCAAGAAAGGGATAAACATTCTTCATCAGTCATTTGGAATTATCTTGGATCATTTAAAAGTTATACTTTGTAGGCTATTGTCACTTGTATAGCAGGCTGTGGTTTGTATCATGTCAATCTGGACTAGAGAAGGGAAGAGAATTGCTTTCGTGTGTGTGTGTGTGTGTGTGTGTGTGTGTGTGTGTGTGTGTGTGTTTCATGTCCTCATGCCGGATGTGCCCAGCCCCACCCTCATTGCTAGCAGCTATCTTGTCATGGGAGGCTAGCCTGCCCAGAATCTCAAGGGAAGTAGAGTTTTTCTCAATCTTTGGGGATACTTGGTTGCTACTGACACTGCTATCACCACTTCCTTTCTCTGTTTCCTATTCACATATCTTCTGCTGCCTTCCTGAGTGTCTTGTTGGGGAAGAGGAAGGAAGGAAGCATGGCTTGGTTGTTTGGGGCCTTCCACAAAAATGAAAATGTTTAAAGCATCTATTTCTGATCATTGGTCCTTGACCTATGTACTACTTATTGTTGTTTAGTCATTCAGTCACATCTGACTCTTCAAGACCTTGTGGACTACAGTACAGCAACACTATCCTTGGGGTTTTCTTGGCAAAGATAGGATGTGCCATTTTCTTCTCCAGTGTACTGCTTACACTTCATGGCAAAATGAATGATCAGGGTTTAGTTGGAAAGATGCTTTTTTTTTTTTTTTTTTAAGATCGGACTATAAGGCTGAAAAGGTTGTTTTGTATTTTAGAAGAGGAAAAGTTTAATAAAAGGAACCTTTGGGGTAGTTCATATTTTTAAAGTACAATTTAGTTGTTAATTTAAATAAAATTAAATTGAGTTATATTTTAATTTCTTTAGCTTATTTGATGAATAAAAATAGTGTCCTTTATAATTGAGTATTTAACAAATGTTTGACTTTTTAAAAATCCGTAATTCCCTAGAGGGATACCCTGAGGAAGTATTGCATTGCTATGCTCTCCCTTTTTTTCTTTCAGGAGTCTTCAGCTCACTTTTGCTTGCCAACATGAGAGAAGGGTTCTATTTCTCTAATCTTGTGTCCAATATTCTTTATGACTTTGCCCTCTGCCCTTGGGAATGTAGCCAATAGAACCTGGTGAATACAGAGAGCTAAGCTATAAAAACACTGCCAGAAACTATTTGGAATGGGGGTAGGGAAGAATTGGTCCTGAGGGATCAATATCTAGAGCTCAACCTCAAACTCAGCTAGAATAGAGGTCTTAGCTCTGGTGGATGCAAAAGGGAAAACAATTCTCTTTCCTTCTCTAATAGAAGTTTGAATACTGAAACAGACATCCCTTGAGAAAGATGCTTGAGATCTTAATGACTGGGGGAAGAAAGCAGTTTTAAAAACTTTTGGTTTCTAGCTATTCCTTATTTCTTCACTTTATGTGATCCATTGCAGACTCACCACTGGATCAGCTCCATCAGGAACCGGAGTTCAGGTGTACTGAACGCATGATGGACCTGGGCTTGGCTGAAGATCACTTCTCTCGTCCTGTGGTATGTGCCCCTGTGTGGCAAAATTTGATTACTGCAAACTCACTTGGGCTCCTGTCTATGTGAGAGAAGAGAAGGATTCTCAAGTTTCCTTCTTCCTTTCTCCCAAAACACCACGTAGGTGTGACCAAGTCCTGAATGTCTATCATCTCTAGTTCTGTCATATGTTGTCCATGATCCAGAGTTCTTAACTTGAGGGAGCCCATGAACTTGCTTTTTAAAAACACTTTTATAAGTATTTCAATATAATTGGTTTCCTTTGTAAGCTTGCGATTTGTTTTATACATGAAATACCTTACTCTAAGAAGGTCCATAGCATTTCGCAGCAAGCCAAAGGGGTTCAACACCCAAAAAGGCATAGAAACTTCCTCTAGTCTATCTTGATTTCATTTCTCCTTCTGGGCCACCTTCAGCCTCTTCCATCTTCCTGGAATTGAGTAGATCTGGGAAGGAAGGGAAATATCATAATGTGATCACCTTTCCCTCCTTCCCCTCCTACTAATAGACTATGAGGGCAGGAGCCCTGGGATCAAGTCCAAACCTTGCCACCATTTCACAAACCTCGAAGCGCACTCCTTTCTAACCTTCGTCCCCAGCTTCCTTTGATGGCCCATGCAAAGTGTCGCCTCTCATAGGAGGCCATTCCTGATTCATCCTTTTGTATCCATCCTCTATTCCCAATAAATTTTTATGTCTATTTTTTTGTGTCCATGTTGACCCTCCTCCCCTGCTCATAGACCCTAAGCTCCTTGAGGACAGAGTATCTCCAGTGGCTGACACATAGTAGCAGCCGTTTAATAAATTCATGTTGAATTGAATTTCACTAACTGCCTGACCTTCAACAAATCCCTTTCCTTTGTTGGACTTCATCTGCTTATCTCTAAGGGGGGCAGTATGAATGATCAGAACAAATTTAATTCTTCCTCCATACAACAGCCCTTCACATCCCTGCTATCATGTCCCCCCAAGACTTCTTTTCTCCAGGCTGAACATCCCCTTTTCTTCCAACTGATCCTTAAAAGGAGACAGACTTAGGCCCCTAGCCTCCACTTATCTTCCTCTGAATATACTCTGGAGTGTGTAATGTGTTACCCTAGCATAATGAATATGGAAGAATTTGCACATGTTCATAAACATTGAGAGTTACCAGAGATTATGGGGTTTGGAAAATTTAGAGTTTGATTTGACTGAGTAGAGAAGGGACCTGCCCAGCCCTGAAGGCCTGACAGCCTATAGTCCATAGATGTTGTTTAAAGGATATCAAGGCAAAGCGCTGGGATGGTAGGACGCCCCTAACCCTGAATCCTGTCCGGGCAGGGTCTGTTCCTGGCTTCAGATATTGAGCAGCTCCGGCAGGCCATTGAGGAGTGCAAGCAGGTGATCTTGGAGCTACCCGAGCATTCTGAGAAGCAGAAGGATGCTGTCGTGAGGCTGATCCACCTGCGGCTGAAGCTCCAGGAGCTGAAGGTGTGTGCTCACCACCACCCCCCCCTTTCCACAAGGAGCCCTGCGTCCCTTGGAGCCTCAGGGCAAAGTCTGATGGGATGAATCTAGGGAGTGGCTGCCAGCTCCATCTGCTTGGCACATTCTCTGGCACAGAACTGGGAGAAACATCAGGTTACATCTGATCCAACCTGAACCTAACAGAAATCCTTCTGCAGCATGCCCACTGCACAGCTGTCTAGCCTTTTCTAAAAGTGCTCAAGGGAGGGGGACTTCCACTTGGATTTTGGACCACTTCCGCAATCAAATTTTATTCTGTCATGAAGCTGCCTAAATCTGCCCTTTTTGTAACTTCTATCCATTTGCCCTAGTTGGATTCTCTGGGATTCAGCAGAACTGGTATAATCCTCTTTTCATATACAGTATGGAAATACTTACCATTCAATCCCTCACTGAGACCTCTCTTTCCCAGGATAAACACTCATTTCCTCTGATTTGTGCTTGTATTCATTGTGCTCAGTCCCTTTGCCAGTCTTGTGTTCTTTCTCTGCATATCCTCCCTAACTGTGCCACCCACAACTAAAGGCATTCTCCTAGATGTTAATGATAGGGACCATCACTTCATTCTTCTAGATACCCTTTTGTCCATAGCTGATAATCATAATAAGATTATTAGTTGTTGTTTAATGGTTCAAAGGGAGTTCAAGGTAGATTGCTATCTTCAGGAAAGGTCTCCAAGTATGTTTTACAGAAATCTTTATCCAAAATAAACTCACTATTTTTCAGACACAGTAGTTCCAGCCTACTGAGTGTCTCTGGGTACATCAAAAGAGTGATAACTGCAGTATAGCCTGATGATTTGTACTCATTTTTCCTCTAAAGATGAGAGGCGTGAACTGAAAAGTTAGTCTGCGGAAGGAGAAGAGGGAAAGAGAAATCCTCAGGGAATCTCTTCTTTTTTCCCATTAACATATCTATTTCTTCTACCCCCATGTTATAGGATCCCAATGAAGATGAACCCAATATCCGCGTCCTCCTTGAGCACCGGTTCTACAAGGAGAAGAGCAAAAGTGTCAAGCAGACCTGTGACAAATGTAGCACCATCATCTGGGGCCTGATCCAGACATGGTACACCTGCACAGGTGAGTCACAAGCCCTTCTGGGGCCGGGCCCATCCCAATGTGAGAAGAAACAGTGGGATGGGATGGGCTGGATGGAACCTGTGCCTGTTCTGACCTCTCACCTTGTCTGCTTTAGGTTGCTACTATCGCTGTCATAGCAAGTGCCTGAACCTCATCTCCAAACCCTGTGTCCGTTCAAAGGTCAGTCACCAGGCAGAGTACGAGCTGAACATTTGTCCGGAGACTGGCCTGGACAGTCAGGATTATCGCTGCGCTGAATGTCGGGCGCCAGTGTCTTTAAGTGAGTGTTCTCCATATGCCTTTCCCATTGATTGCTGTAGCCCCGGTATATCCTGCTGCAGGAGGAAGGCAGAAAAAAGGAGAGAAACAGGAATGTCTTAGTCCTTGAGAGTAAGATATATGGAGGGCCATTATAGTAGGTAATTGGGACACAAAGATCCAAGATGTGGGCTTTGCTGCCAAGGGGCTTATGATATAGTGCAGCAGATAGGTCACGGACCTAAGAAGATTACTAAATGCAGAGCATTTACCTGCCAAATTCATGGTGGTAATTTTATATTATAGGAATTCTGAGGAGGAAGTGATCCCAGAGGGCTGGGTCAGTCAGGGAAGGCTTTGATAAAGAGATGCAGACTTAAGCTGGGCTTTGAGAGAGGGAAGAGACTTAGTGAGGAGCAAGGGAGAGGGTATTCCAGGTAGGAAAAGGCATGAGCCAGTATGTATGGCACAGGGAATCTGTTTAGTAGGTTTGAAGTTCAGCTCTAGCAGAGATAGGAATATTCTGGGGGAAGCTGAAGGAAGGAAATAAGTTTGGAAATAAGGAAATAAGGTGGGACAGGCAGCGTAGTATAGAAGTGGAATCCTTGAACTTGTATTTCAAAATAATTGGTTTTTAAAATAAGCCTATGTATTTTATGTATTTAAAAATCTAATTCTGAAAAGGGATCCATAGACTTCTTATAAGCCTATGTATTTTATGTATTTAAAAATCTAATTCTGAAAAGGGATCCATAGACTTCTTATAAGCCTATGTATTTTATGTATTTAAAAACCTGATTCTGAGAAGTCCATAAGCTTCCCCAAACCAGGTCCATAACACTAAAATGGTTAAGGATTCCTGGTATAAGCAGGAATGGATTGGGAGTCAGGACACCTAAGTTTGAATCTCAACATTCACTGCCTTTGATATTAGGCAGATGAATGAGAATCTCTGTTGTCTACCTTTTATTGATTTGCAGCAGTGTTTAGGACCTGGCCTTCTTCCAAAAAAAAAAAAAAAAAATCCCTCTTCTTGATTTGACATATTGCTTTATTTTATTTACTTTTATTTATATTTTGTTTTTATTTTGTTTCTCCCAGGGGGTGTGCCTAGTGAGGCTCGGCAATGTGACTACACTGGTCAGTATTACTGCAGTAACTGCCACTGGAATGATCTGGCTGTCATTCCCGCCCGAGTCATCCATAACTGGGACTTTGAGCCTCGGAAGGTAAGGAACTCACCTGTACCCTTGGCCCACTTTCCCAAGTCCCATCTTGTTTTCCCCTTGCCGTTGGGGCTGTTTGAATTGGAGGGAAGAATGGGATTGGGGATGGGGGGAAAAGGGAGGAAGTCTATTAGTGGTCCCAGGCCAAGGGAGGGCAGCCCAGGGAAGCAATTGTTGGGTGATAAGGGTGGTGTTTTTCCTAGGTGTCGCGATGCAGCATGCGCTATCTTACCCTGATGGTGTCCCGGCCAGTGCTCAAACTACGGGAGATCAACCCACTCTTATTCAACTATGTGGAGGAGCTGGTGGAGATCCGGGTAAGCTCAGAATGGCAAGGCCCAGGAAGGGCTCTTGGATGCTGTGAATACCAACTCATATTTGGTATTTCACTCAACAAGCATTTATGGGCCAGGAGCTATGCTAAGGATAAAATGTAAAAAAAAATAAATTAGTTTTTGTCTTCTAGGGACTAAAATGCTATTGTGAGGATACAACATGCTACAATCTATAAGAACAGAATTTATACAAAGTAATTGCAGAGTAATGGGGACATAGTAGCTAAGGGGCGGGAATTGCGGAAGGCCTTGGACACATTGAGCTGGTGCTGCTTGAGCAGAGCTTTGGAAGAACGAGGGATTCTAGGAGGCAGAGGTGAGGAGGGGGCGTTCCAGGCTTGGGGAGCAATTGTGTGGGTCATCTCCAGGAGCGAGAATATCAGTCAGGCCAGTCTGGTGGGAATGGAGAGTATGTGAAGGAGAGCTGCAGACGGAGGATAGCTAAAGTGCATATTGTGCTGGGGTGGCAGGTGGAGCAGTGGTTAGAGCACCCAGTCCAGAAGGGGGAGACATGAGTTCAAATCCAGCCTTAGACATTTACTAGCTTTGTGACCCTGGACATGTCACTTAACTGGCTTTGCTTCATTCTCCTCATCTATAAAATGAACTGGAGTAGAAAATGGAAACCACTCCAGTATCTTTGCCAAGAAAACCCCAAATGGGGTCAGGAAGAGTCACTGATCATAACATAGCATTTTCACTCTTCTTGTTGTTTGCTTACATTTTGTTTTCTTATTCATTTTTCCCCTTTTTGATCAGATTTTTCTTGTGCAAGATAATTGTACAAATATGTTTACATATGTTGAATTTAATATATATTTTAATGTGTATAACATATATTGGATTACTTGCTATCTGGGTTGGGGGAAGGAGGGGAAAAGTTGGAACACAAGGTTTTGCAAGGGTCAATGTTGAAAAATTATCCATTCATATTTTTTTGTTTGTTTGCTTATTTGTTTTTTGCTGAGGTAATTGGGGTTAGATGACTTGCCCAGAGTTAAGTGTCTGAGGCCAGATTTGAACTCAGGTCCTCCTGACTTCAGGGCTGCTGCTCTATCCACTGTGCTATCCCATATGTTTTAAAAATAAAAAGCTTTAATTAAAAAAAAAAGTCACTGAAACAACTGAACCATAACAAAATCTAGGACTTCCTCTGCACCAAGCATTATGTTATATGCTTAATGGTTGTCTCATTTGATTCTCACAACATCCTTATCTGAGAGGTAAGTGCTATTATTTTACAGATGAAGCAATTAAGGTAAACAAAGTTAGATGGAATACCTAGGGTCACACAGTAAGTGTCTGAGGTCAAATTTGAACTTATCCTGTCGCCAGACTTGAAACTGTTCAGCGCACAACCTAACTCTCTACCCCCAGGAGTTTGTATTTTCTTCTGGACACATAGACATTCTAAAATGTGGAATGGCAGGCTCAGCCCTGTGCTTTCAGAATATCACTTTGGGTAAATGATGGGTAGCACAGTAAAGAGTCCATTGTATGTGTGTGAATGGGATGGATGCCAGAGAAGTAAAATTAGCCAGACTTAATACCTGGTTAGATGTGGAGATAAGATTTGAGTGTGGCTGAATAGAGAAAGGGAATGCTGGGAGCTGACCTGGGGCAGGCCTTCTGGAACTTTTTGATTTCAGAACATCTTTAAGACTCATAAAAATGATTTAGAACCCTTCTCTACAGAGCTTTTGTTTATATGGGTTATATCTATTTTTATTTACTTTATTTGAAATTAAAACATCTTAGTTCTATTATAAAAATAATTTTGACTCATGGATCCATAG
The DNA here is from genome assembly GCF_048593235.1 of Sminthopsis crassicaudata. Taxonomy (NCBI): domain Eukaryota; kingdom Metazoa; phylum Chordata; class Mammalia; order Dasyuromorphia; family Dasyuridae; genus Sminthopsis; species Sminthopsis crassicaudata. The sequence goes on along the minus strand of NC_133618.1, from coordinate 47,683,200 downwards.
AAAGGATATTGGGGATATCCATAGACCATTCTTTGAGAATCACTGTTCTTAAAGCATGTGTCTTTTTTGGGGAAGAGGACCCCTTTGATTCCTTTGGGTTAAGAGAGAAGTGCCAAAAGTATTTAGCAAAACTCTTGAGTTTGGCCTGAACCAGATGAAAATGTAATTGGGAAGTTTTTACCAAATTAATTAAAAGATACTCAACATATATTATGTTAATTTGTGATTTTCTTTGTCAAGTATGCTGCCTGAAAACATCCATTTCTATTTCAGTTTGGTGTAGGGAACTCCCAGTGAGGAAATTCTATGTATTATTCAGATTGGCACCTTCTCCACGCCTTTGATCTTAGGGAATTGCCTGATGCATTGAGACTGAGCAGCTTGTCCCAGTCACTTCCTGATTCTTTTTTTTTTTTTTTTGGCTGAGGTAAATGGGTTTAAGTGACTTTCCCAGGGTCATACAGCTAGGAAGTATTAAGTGTCTGAGGCCAAATTCAAACTCAGGTCTTCCTGACTTCAAGGCTGGTGCTCTACCCATTGCACCACCTAGCTGCCCTATTTCCTGATTCTGAGATCAGGCCTCTGTCCACTCCCCAGCCCATGCTGTCTCTCTTAAGGCATGAGCAAGGGTGAGAGCCACAAACTAAGTGTGCTTGCCAAAATCTAGACTGTGTCACCTTTTTCCAGGGCTCTGATGTTGGCTGGTGATGGTGGTTCATCTTTTGTACCTTCTCTGCAGAAGCTGCGGCAGGATATCCTGCTCATGAAGCCATATTTCATCACTTGCAAAGAGGCCATGGAAGCTCGCCTCCTCTTACAGGTCAGGCCACTTCTGGGAAAGCACGTGGGAAGGGAGAAGACGGCACAGGACAGAGCATGCGTGTGTATGTAGGTTGTAAGTGGACGCACTCAGGGATGTAGCCTGTTTGCATTAACTTAATCGCACTAGCATCTCATCTACCATGTTAACACCCCTAAGCCAACTCGATTTGGCTCATTTGAGGCTACTGTGAGATCTAGAGAAAATGAGCCCAGGTAACATGGTTGTAACGAGGCTCACGAGTCTCCGCTCTTCCTCCTCAGTAGCTCTTGGCTCTTCAGCATTTAAGAGCACCGGGTAAGTTTGCCGAGGAGGAGCACGCCGTAAGCCCAGGGGTTGGACAGGGCTCTGTAGGTGGTAGGCAGGAGGGTGTGACGAGTGAGGAGCTGGACTCCCAGTCCAGAGCAGCTCTGGCCTTACAGCTCCAAGACCGGCAGCACTTTGTGGAGAACGATGAGATGTACTCCCTGCAGGACCTAGTGGACATCAACATTGGCCGCCTCAGCTGCTCTCTGACAGAGATCCATACTCTCTTCGCCAAACACATCAAGCTAGACTGTGAGGTGAGGCATGGTCAGGGCAGGGGAAGAGCGGCCTCTCCTGCCTTTTGTGCTTTTATTGCTCCTCTGGCCTGACATAATAGGCCACTTGAACCCTGGCTCCACGGGTCAGAATTAACGTGCTCTCTGAAGCAAGTGGGAGGAAGGCAGATTGGGCCAGTTCTGATCCTTCTCAGCCAATGAGTGCTAAAAGAGGGTGGTTGGAGAGAAAGGGCAGGGCAGGTGTCCTGGCTAGTATTTGTGACAGCTCCCAAGGATTGATTCACTGTTATTATACAGACTTCCATATCTATCTATCCAGCCCCAATTTCTCCTAAACTTCAATCAAGCATTACTGGTGGTCTATTGAATATTTCTACTTGGATGTCCTATTGGCTTCTTAAACTCAACGTATCCAAGACAAAACTCATTATGGTTTCCTTCAAAACCATCCCTCCTCCTAATTTTGCTGTTTCTGTGGCAGGCACTTTCCCATGATGTCGATTCACAACCTTGAAGTCATCCTTGATTCTTCTCTCTCTCGTATCCAATCATTTGCAAAGTTTTATTGATTCCGCTTCTTTAATCTCTATTATATTCCCCTTTCTTAACTCACATTGCCATGGCTAGTTCAGACCCTCATTTCTTTTGGCTTGGCTTATATTAGTAGCCTGATATCTGATTTCCCTATTTTGTATAATTTTTTTCAAACCATCCCCTACATGGTTGTCTAAAATTCATGTCTGATCCCATCATTCTTCTACTTAAAAATCATCAGTCATTTCCCATAGCCACTAAAATAAAAAGACAGACTCCAGCCTAGCATTTAAAGACTTGCACAATCTTGGCTCTCACCTACCATTTGAGACTACTTTCTATTTCTTCCTCCCATGCACTTGATGTTCTGGCCAAATTGGCCTCCTAGTTCTTTGCCAAAGGAACCTTCTCTTGCCCTATGCTTTTGGGCTATTGCTCATACATTTTTCTTAACTCTGCCTCTTAAAATCCTGTTTCCTCTAAGTCTCAGGTCAGGTTCCCCACTTAAAGCGGGGGAGAGGTTTTCCTGAGCCCCCAGTTGGTGGTGTGGATATTGCTTTATATTTATATATCTTTGTACAAATTATATCCTCCCTACTCCTGGTAGAATAGAACTCCTTGAGGACAAAAAGAGTTATTGCTCCCTCCACCTATCTGTCTCTTTCTGTTTCTGTCTCTGTCCCTCTGTTTGTCTGTGTCTCTCTCTATCCTCAGTGCTTAACATAGATCTTTGCACGTAGTGATTGATGCTTAACAAGCACTTGTGAAATTGAATGAGAGGTTGAGCAGACTGGGAAAACTGTTTAACCTTAGTGGGGATGGGGTTCTTGGGGGGCTCTCCCATTCTGCATTTCTCTCAGTTACTGTCTCTTCCCATCCCCAGCGGTGTCAGGCCAAAGGCTTTGTATGTGAACTCTGCAAAGAAGGTGACGTACTTTTCCCCTTCGACAGCCACACATCAGTATGCACAGACTGCTCTGCTGTCTTCCACAGGTAGGAACCTTCCTGTCTTCTTGTCCTAGCTCATACTGCTTTTGGACATGACCCTTAGGCCTGGAAAAACACAACCTTATGGTTTGTGATTGTCTGCCAAAATGTGTTTGCATCCAGGTTTTCTACTGGGGCCTGTGTCAGGACTTGTTCACTCTCAGAATCCTATGATCCTGCCCTCATGAACTTGGGGTAGGGGATGGGGGGGCAGCCTGATGGGGGGAGGAGTTGTCGAGGAAAGGAAGGTGATCTAACATAGAGGTATGTACACACACATACACATGGAGCTAGTCCATATTGCCAGATGCACAGTGCTTTGGAAATCATGGTAGGAACTTGGGCTCCAGACACTGTGCACCACACCTCAGTTTCATGGTCAATAATATTTGTATTAATTACCTCAAACAATTGACATG